>NW_019478447.1:0-1064 GCF_002814215.2 Seriola lalandi dorsalis | reverse complement strand
TCATGGTTCCCCCAGTGGCATTTTAATCTCTGTTTAATGCTATCACTATTGTTCCCCTAGGACACATTTTGCTTGGCTGGCTTTTGTTTAAATTTGTTAGTTTGTTTACTATATTGCTACATTACCTATCTTTGTTTTGTAAAAATGTTAATAATAGAGCATGTGTTTGTAGCAAACATCGTTGTTCTTTCCTGAGTGTGCAAACATGTCAGAAAGGAAATAATTGAAGAGTAAGTTAAGTTGTGAAACCTGTTGTTTATCACTTGAATTTACAGTCAGTGTCACTGGGACAAGACTAATTCATGTTATAATTCATATCCAGACTTGTGTGTGATACTGTCAGGACACTTTTAGAGACACTTGACTGTTTTCAGGAGGTGAATCTGAGTAGTATTTGAATGTGATTATCTGTAACTGAGTTTCATGCATATTTATGTCCTGTGTTTCTCTTTTGAAGAGCTTTGAGACAGCCCTGTCTGCTAACTCCATGCAGATCTTATTTAGCTTAACTTCAGAGATGAGAGGGAGTCTGACTTCAGGCTGTGTGTGTGTTTGTTGTTTATATGACCACATCAGGCATGCGTGGTTGTCTTCCACAGAGCTCCATTGTTGTCCCGGTGTCTGTGTGTAGTGTGTAGTTAAAGTCCATTCATGAGGCTGAGTGCATCATGAAGACACTATAGCTGTAATGTATGGAGTTCCCCAAAGAGGGGAAGTGCACAAATGACTTATGTTGCATTACTGTATTAATGCTTTTCTCCACCATCCGCTCTGTTAATGCGGGGTAGCAAACAAATGCATTTTCTCATGAAGTATAAGTGCATGAAGGAGTCACTCACAAGTGGAGTAGTTAGTGAGGGTGTGTGCTACAAAGTGATTGCTGTGGATAATAGCAGGATAAGGAAGGGCTGTGATCTAGCTCTGGAAAGTGTGTAGGTGTCAACATCTCTTTGTGTGTATAGTAAATGTAGGTTTTTCTAAACTAAAATATCAGATTCACTCCCCCTTTTTTTTTTTTTTTTTCAACTTTTTCTACAGGAAGAAAAATTCCCTTTTACCACACA
>NW_019478446.1:0-1064 GCF_002814215.2 Seriola lalandi dorsalis | reverse complement strand
CTAGCGTCATTAGTCTAATTTCCAGACAGAGCAATCAGCTGTTTTTAACCAAGAAGCTCTAAAAAAAAAAAAACAATAAAAACAATCTGAACTGCTCAGAACCCAAACAGCACACAGTCAAAGTTAGAAACTAGAAACTTAGTGAAAAAATACCGGAGCATTTACCAGCAACTGAGCTGGAACAAAGTTTAGCTTCTAAATGCTTCAACTTCAAATGACCAAGCTCATTTTTGGGTGGATATTCCAAATCAATAACCTCTGAATAGTTACTTTACTGATCAGGATCATACCTGACCTTAGCAGTAAATCCTCGCTCATGCTAAGTGGTTGACGTACATGAAATGATGTGTATTTAAATGTCAGATGAAGTCGTAGAATAAAAAACATAAAGATGCCATCATGGGCTAATAGACCTGCTCAAGCCTTCAGAAGCACAGAGGTCCACAGACAATTTTCCAACAGCCAGATTGTAATCCTATTATATCAGGCACTCTGCTCAGACAAATGAAATCATCTGCTGCAACTGGAGGGAGGCCAAGTTTACATAAATAAATTAAGAAACAGATTCAGTTCCACCTCCTTCAGTGATTGCACCTGGATTCTCTAAACAGAAAAACAGCATAATTTAACTGATAAGGGCCTCTAAATAAATTGCTCTCAAATCGTATTTAATTCATATGGGTCTTTGTGTTTTGGCTTTTTAAAATTTATAAAGTATTGGTCATTGTATGCAGACTCTTTATTCCTTGTAAGTAAATGCAGTGAAAAGTGTGTGTGTGTGCGGGGTGCTTTTCAAACCTAATCTAGGACAAATCTGTAGATTGTGTGAGCTCAAATTACTCCCAGTAGCCTCATTGTTGAGATAAGATCTTTGCTTTAACATTACTTTCACACATACAGTATAGTAGATATTGACAGACTACATTAAGGCCCTTCTCATTGTTTAAATCAGTGACTCCCAGGGCACTTCTTGCCTCAGGTGCCTACAGTTGCCAGGAGGCACATGGGAAGGTTGTGGAGTAGCTCAAGTAATGTATAGTTCTCTGAGGTGCTTGGAGCAACCT
>NW_019478445.1:0-1064 GCF_002814215.2 Seriola lalandi dorsalis | reverse complement strand
CCCCCCCCCCCCGACCCGCAGGACGTTGGCCTCCCCTGCATGTGCTCTGCAGTGACTCCACAGATGGGAAAACCAAACAGGAAAAGTAGAGCAAATGGACTAGTGTCCGGGTGATCACGAGAAGCCTGTAATCTAATGCCCTAATACCTTCATAGATCATAGCTGAGCAAAGGAAGGTCACTATTTGATGTACACAGGATCAAGTTTCTGAATAATTATGGTTGACATGCAAGCTGCAGCCTCTAACTTCTGTAGGGGGATATTCTTTGTTGAAAGGCTGTGGACAGGAATGTAGTTTGACTGTGCAAAATGAAACACTGTTTGACTATTATTAGTGCTGACTTAAATTTTGACCTTAATTTGATAACGCGCTGCAAGGCAGTAACAAAGGAATGTGGACAGAGACACACAGAGGGAGGGAGAGAAAGAGAGAGAGAGAGAGAGAGAGAGAGAGAGAGAGAGCATCATCGCAGCAGAATCTAGGTTAGACGACTCTCTCCCCTTCTCAAAATAATCATCCCACTGATTACAGATTTCACATCCAATCCTGTAACCACCGGTGATCCAAAGGAAATTCTGATTCCCATCTCACCTCACAGCTCGAGCGCAGGCTGTAATCTGAAATCACCTGAGGCGCTACATCCGACCTTGTTTGCATCTGCAGCGCACTCTCTCTTCTCTATGACCTGCTACTCCCTTACATCTGCACATGACTGGCTGCTGCAGGATTTTCTCCCTTTCACTGCATATCGTATTAATCCCAGTAATTCCTTTAGAGAAAGGAAAATCTGGAAATTTGTATTAGTCGAACTGACCTACTTGCGGGACGAATATGCAAATGCGTAAAAGTAGTTTAATGGGTTGCAGAAGTGCGTGACATCATGTCTCGTGCATGGTGGCGAGAGAATATCTCTCACATTCCAGGAAAGATGACGCTCCGTGCAGGGAGATGGCAAAGATGAGCGGTTGAACTCTCACGCTGAGGCACAATATGATTTATATTTTTTACTGCAAATGTCTACTGGGCAAAAGTACTAAAAAAAAAAAAGTCACAAAACATTTTC
>NW_019478444.1:0-1064 GCF_002814215.2 Seriola lalandi dorsalis | reverse complement strand
ATACAAACACAATGTCCCTAACACAATAAAGGCAGAAATGCCCCAAAAAAGAACTTTTGAAAAAGGGCAACAGTCCACATGCCCCATCAGATTTCAGATATGTGAACTATTATTCAGGCCTGTATTATATGTATTATACCACTTCTCTTACTGTAATTCAGTTATTGGGTTATAGTTGTGAGAGATCTCCAAATCTAATGTATGGTTGAATCTGAAGCAAAGGGCCATGGTACGGACACAGAACCTCCCAGTCCATCATCAGGGTGTGCGCGGAGAAGGTTTTCAAAGCTATTCAAGCATTGTAGGAGCAAGGGATATATTTGGGTTGCATGCCTGTAACTCAATCACCTGTGGTAGTTGTGTGTGCGCCTGTGTGTGTGTGTGTCACTGGGGTGAAGCAGTAATGATTATGTCGGCTGTGGCTTAGGAGGTAGAACAAGACTAATCAGAAGGTTGGTGGTTAGATAGTTCAGGTTATTTAACATGGGTTTGTATGAGGTACTTATCCAAAGTCACTGCATTACCTGTAGTGGACTTGATTTGGAGTGCTCGTCCTTCTTTTGCCTTAAAACAGCCCTTTCCTTTGGCACTACATTTTCTCAACTGTTGAACTTCCATATTCCTACGAATAAAGGCAATGATATTGTTTTTCTTCTGGACTTAAATAAGGTTTTTTCTACCGTCCCCAGCAACAGCAGTCCTTTACTGAGCTTTAGTGCCGGTGCTCTATAGATAAGTACCTCACACAACCCAACGCCAAATAACCTGAACTATCACTTTAAGTCTGCCTTTCATCATGCCATATCAGATCTCTATGAATACAATTAGTATAACTTGTTATTGAAATGATTGTATTGTCAGTGTTGTATTGTAAAAGCAAAACATTAAGGTTATGGAGCATGGAACTAAAACAATGAGCTGACAGAGGCTTCAAATCTCCATAGAACTGTTTGTTGATATCACACACAGCACATTATTCAGAGTCAGAATCACAAAACAAGCAGCTAAAAGAGAATAAATATAGTGTGTGTGTGTGTGTGTGTGTGTGTGTGTGTGTGTGTGTG
>NW_019478443.1:0-1064 GCF_002814215.2 Seriola lalandi dorsalis | reverse complement strand
AGATGAAACAAGAGGCATCATGTAGAAAATATAATGTAAAGGTCAAAGTCCTCTTCATGTTGTATTTGTCACACTGTAGGAAGTCTGGTTCTTATAATAGTCCATATGAGAAGGAACACATTGGTATCAGATCTATAAGGATTAACAGATTTCTTTTTTGTTAATCACTACCATAGAAAATCATCAGCAATTGGTTGAATAAAACATTATAAAGCATTTGTCTGACCTATCAAACAGCCTTCAGGCCTATGTTACGCCATTTCTTTGACTTGTGTGAACAGACAGTTGCACATAAAATGCCTGATATCGTGCTCCTTTCATATCAGACAACTGTTTTTGCAATCCTGCAGCCATATGCAACACACTGTCACACTTTCATAAAGCACTTTGCAACATAGAGGAATGATTGGGCAATGAGATAAAGAGCTTTAAAGAGATCAAAATTGACACAAACCACTTTCCTCTTACATGTGGTTTGTTTGTATATAAGCTAATAGACTGGACGTGGCCACAAATGAGAGAACAATTCATTTTAGGCAACTGCAAGAATGTGTTAAAGTTCAGCATCTATGATTTGGCAGTTCATTGGAAATTGATCTGATGTGAAGTGGATTACTGACGCTGAAAACTTCCACCCTTACGATTACGAAGATTATTTTGTATTTATGCTATGATGTGATATTTAATAATAGAGAAAAATAATACATATTCCATAACGGAGTTTAACAAATTTTAAAAAATGAAAGCAGTACTATGGCAGGGAAACAGCTTTTTGTTTGTTAGAAACCGTCCTCATGTCCATTCTGGCCTTGAAGTGATTCCTTTATAATGCAACCACAATGTAACAGATGGAGTCCACAGTCCTTGTTTTATGCAAAAAATGCTTTGTAAAAGTCACCATGCAAAATATAACACCTCAGTAGTATCCTTTAGTCAAGTAAAGTGGGCACTTCCCAAAGTTATTGTTTCTATGTGTTCGTCCTCCACTGCAGCTCAGCGAGGAAACAATGTGTGGGGAAACATCAAGAGGGAATTTAGTTCTAAAAAGACAGTTTAACGTGTCG
>NW_019478442.1:0-1064 GCF_002814215.2 Seriola lalandi dorsalis | reverse complement strand
AGCCAGTGATCAGAAGCTGTGTCCCAACCACACCAGAGGTGAATGCATGTTGCACCAGTGTTACTGTATCAAACCAGAGGAGAAGCTGTGTGGGCAGCTCAGCCTTGGTCTGTGCTAGTGGTCAGCAGCCACAACCTCTTTCCTCCCCCAGAGAGCAACAGACAGACACAGAGACGGATGGATGACCCAAAATTACAGCCCAACCAGTGTTTTGAGGGTAAACATCTCTTGTAAAAATACACCAAGTGTCCAGGAGCAGAAAAACCCAGCAGGTTCACCAGGGCGCAACGGGGGGAAGGCATGTCGGCCTGCCGTATTTAGAACCTGTCTTTCCAGGGATAATCTCATCCACTGACTTCTGCACATGGATCTCAATTTGTGGTTTCTCTGACGGACTGAGGGTGGAAGGGCCATGCTTTGATGTATTTATAAGTATGTATTGCTTGTTTGTAAAATGCACCACAAAGTAGAAGGGAAGCAGAGAGCATAAGAGAACTTTGAACCACAGGGAGGTCATTTATTTTATGTTAAATAGTGTCTTGTTGGCAATACGATCATAGCTTGAGAATTGAAACCTAAAGTTCTTTATTGGGAAAAAAAAAACCTTTGTAAAAAAGTTTTTGGGAAGAAGTGGTTCAACAAGAAGATATCGTGGCGTAGCGATCTCTGATCCTGACATGTTTGACAGAACTGTTTTTAATCGCTCAAGCCTCTGTGCTTCACCTGGGACAACTTCAGACTGAAATTCATTAAAAGTTTTCTGACAGCCAAAACCAAAAGTCAGACAAGTTGAGGTGTGAAGTCCAATGACCTCTCTGACCCCTTCTATCTGAACTAAGGCCCTTGTTATACTTTGTCAGTCCTGGCCCCCTCCAAGAGGCCCATTGTCTGGGGGCAGAAGCTGGAAACCCTCCCCTGTCTCTGGCCTCCACGGCTGGACAATGGGCAAAGACAAACCCCTGACACCCCGTCCTCCAAGGGGACAGCACTGGATTATTGCTGGCGATGTTGACTTTTCTATCTCCTCTCTTCTCACTAGTGTGTGTGTGTGTGTGTGTGTGTGT
>NW_019478441.1:0-1064 GCF_002814215.2 Seriola lalandi dorsalis | reverse complement strand
TCTCTCTCTCTCTCTCTCTCTCTCTCTCTCTCTCTCTCTCTCTCTCTCTCTCTCTCTCTCTCTCTCTAATGTCTGAATTGGTGCAACAGAAATTTTTCACTATTTCAACTTTAAATACACTTTTTCTTTAGCATGAATCAGAGACAGATATTGATCCTAAAGATTTCTGTTATGACTGATTTGGTCATAATTAATCAGCTGTACTTTTGATTATTGATTTAACAAGTCAATCATCCAGGAAAAAACACAGTGTGTATAATTTTTATTTTCTGAGCTGTGATGCCACCGTTCTCTGTTTCATCAGGTGACGTCACAGTTTGTTCCAGGAAATATCCCAGAACCCTTCATCACACAGAAGAAGAAGCTGCTTCAGCTGCTGCCGACAGTCTGCAGGCCTTCGTCCAGTACCACCGTCTGTACGAACGCTGGTGGAGCAGCTCGGGCGAAAACCACCAGATCCAGAACGGGTCGCCCCCCTCAGCAGCTGAGTCCGGCGCTGGAGACGAGGTGAAGGACAAGGTGGTGAACGAAGGGTTGTCAGAGTCACCGCCAAACGGGGAGGTGGATGATAAACTGGACTTTGATGCTTCACTTCTCCTGTGTGAGTCTCACGCTGCGTATCAGGCGACGCAGAGGTCAGTCAGACAGATCCAGGAGCGGCTGTCGGCCATGGTGCTGCAGCACAGCCACGCCCAGGGAGAGCAGCTCGACTCTGGGGAGGAACAGGCCGACGCGTCCACGCAGATATCAGATAACAGACGGGGGTGAGGACTCTGATACTGATGATTCATGATGGACTTGTTTCTTGTTCTGTTCCATTTTGTGATGTTTGAAGCTTCAAAAACCACATGAAACCTCAGATAGTTCAGACGCTTTGTGACATAGACTTATAGTGGTGGGAAATAAATAGGTACATTTACTTAAGTACTGTAGTTAAGTACAGTTTTGTAGAACTTATACTTTGCAGTTTACACCACTTTTTATACTTGTACTCCTACTTTTCAGAGGGAGATACTGTAGATTGTATTATCCGGCAGCTGTAGTTACCACTTAGTTTGTAGATA
>NW_019478440.1:0-1065 GCF_002814215.2 Seriola lalandi dorsalis | reverse complement strand
AGCCCTGTAATTCATTTCAACACAGAGGGGTCCAGCAAAAAGTCACTGGGTCACTCAGCAACTAAATTCCACTTGAATCTAGATCAGTTTGGAAACAGGCACCACTTCATCAGATAATCAGAAATGATAAAGGTCTTAAGGTGGTTAATATTATTATTATATTAATGTTGAGAAACTTACTGCCAATTTCGAAATCTAAGTATTGACTCATAGAACTGATCAGCTGCTCATCTCAGTCTGTCAGGTTGTCCCAGAGCGTCAGCCAACAAGAAGAGAGCCAAGTTCCCTGGAGACGAGTACATTACTGCAAAGTTCAGAGCCAGTGACGGTAAGAGTTAGTCCCTCTGTCTAACAGTATATCTCAAATTGTGTCTGCTGCTGTTATCACTAACACATAGAGACAACAACATAGAAAGAGCACAGACTCAGAGGGGTAATGTTCTCTACAGCTGAACACACTGCAGCACCACAGGGTTAGCAGGGGTCTTGATTTTGTGTTTGCTAACTGTGTTCACACAGTTCTGGACAACGATGAGGACATCAAACAGCTCAACAAGGAGATCAATGAGCTGAATGAGTCCAACTCAGAGATGGAGACTGACATGATGAACCTGCACACTCAGGTGAGGAAATACATTCAGGAGGCAATGCCTGTTGATTTGGCATTGATCAGAGACAATAAAGACAGTAGAGACTGCAGGATGCTGCAGAAACTAATTTCACTGATGCATTAGTAAAGCTCTGTGTGTTGCTGCTTGTTGTGTGTCTGTCTCTGCTTCAGATCTCTTCAATGGAGAAGAACCTGAAGAGCATGGAGGAGGAGAATAAACAGATTGAGGAAAGGAATGAGGCTTTGTTCCTGGAGTTATCTGGTCTGAGTCAGGCCCTGATCCAAAGCCTGGCCAACATCCGCCTACCCACCATGGTGAGTATACACAATGCATTTTGAATTCTTTTAAAAGAAGAAACTAATTCTATATATAGTTTGTTTTAGTTTCTATTAGTATGTGTGTGTATGTATGTATGTATGTATGTATGTATGTATGTATGTATGTATGTATGTAT
>NW_019478439.1:0-1065 GCF_002814215.2 Seriola lalandi dorsalis | reverse complement strand
GAAGGACAAGAAGGATGGATTTGCTGTACTACTGACAGGATTGGGTAAAAGTTTAATTTACCAAATGGCCCTGGTCTGCACTACATCAAACGTTTTATTGCTGATTGGTTTTAGATCTATGCAACTGTTGATAATGCTCCTTGGAAATTGAAAATGAAAATGAACTGAGAGGTTCCAGGATCTGGAGGCCCTGGAGGCCGTGTAAACAGAGAAAGCCTCTCTGGAGGGTGTCTGCAAGGACATAGATGCGACCTATTCAGAGATCAAGTGGGAGAATGACTGTAAAGATTCTCCAGAGTTCAAACTAGAGGCTGACCGCAAAGACTGGATCTCTCCAGAGGTCGAGCTTGAGGCCGGCGTTGCAGGCAGAGCCCCTCTGGATGGTGAGCAAGAGTCGGCCAGACTGCAACTGTGAATGAGGAGCATTAGTCGGTCGGACTGCAGACTGGAAGTGAGGAGCAGGTGTTGGTATGATGATGTAATAACAGACAAGATGTTGACTAGGACCCTTGATGCTGGAACAGGCAGTCAACTCAGGAACAAAGTCAGGAACAAAGTCAGGAACAGACACAGGAACAGACGAGGTGTCGACCAGGATGCTGGACAGCAGAGGCTAATGGTCGCTGGGCAGTGGGGGGTCATTGTCACTGGACAGCAGAGGCTCTGGAAATCTGAGGATCCTGGTGCTTAGGCTTGGGCTGGTTGCTGGAAACATGGAGCTGCCTGGAAAACAGGTTCTGTGGAGCTGGGCAGCTTTGAGAATCAAGCTGACCTCTTCCTCTTTCTAAGCGCCACAACCCCTAGGTATCTTGGGGCGACATCCAGGCGAATTCCCCAAAAAGGGGACTGCTCAAGGTCCTCCAAGTTGAGATGAGACTCTGGAGACTCTGGGTTCATTGCTAGTTGACTGGGAAACTGTAGGATAACAGAGCCTGTGGCTGCTGGAGCTGGCTGCAGGTGAGGGCTAGCATGCTGGTAGCTAGGCTGGCATGCTGGCCAGAGGCTGGCCGAATGGGAGGCTGAGGGGAGGTTAACTGGCTGGAAGACTGGCTTCACGACTTTATT
>NW_019478438.1:0-1065 GCF_002814215.2 Seriola lalandi dorsalis | reverse complement strand
CTGACATTTGCACTTCATGCACTCCATGTGGTGTGTAGGGCACCTGTGTAACTCAAAGGCATTAGGAGGAGACACAGCTGGGAGTTGAGATAGAGGACACTGGCAAATACTGACTCCGCAGAGGCTGCGCTGACACTGTCAAATCAACAGCTTTGTGTTGGGGCAGGAGAGATCAGTGCCTCGTCATTGTCGTGTGGTTGTGTGAGAGAGTGTGTTAGTGTGGAGTTTTCTCACCCAATGGGAAACTGATCTGATCACACATGCCCAGGAGCTGACCGAAGTACACCTTGTTCTCTGTGGGAAAGAGACCCAGCTCATTCATTCTGAATGAGAGAGAAAGAGAGAGAGCGAGAGAAAGAGAGAGAGGGACACATACAAAAATAACTTGGTTTATCCAGATCCAGTGCTGTATTCAAAAAATCAATTGTGTTTTCAACCGTCTGCTTTGATAGGATTGAAACTGTACCTCTGTATGGTGTGTTTCACTGTGTCTTCATTATGGGAAGCAACCATTACGTTGGCATTTCTGTTGAGTGCAATCTCATCCAGCACACAATCCAGACACCTGCACAATCACAGACACACACAAACACACACAAACTTTTGTGTGTTAAGTGGAAAAAAACCTCAATTGTTCTCTATTACACTACCGGCTATAAAATTTGAAACTGTATATGTTATAGTACATTGTATATATAATGTGGCTCACAGTGTTCTCATTACTCATCCATGCAAATCTTTCTCATTAGCATGTAAGATTTATTGTGTGGTGCAGAGCTGCCTTTACACAACTAAATAGTAAAATTTTCGCTAAACACTAAACTTATTTTTCAGAAACCTGAACCAATGCATTCTGGGAGGATCTCTGCAGTCTGCTTTCCTGCTCGTGTAGTTGTGTTAATATGCATGTATTTTACCACCATGTGCAAATTGTTGAATCCCAGCACATGCTGTGCCTGTCCTATGTTGATGTTTACTTCAAAATCTAATCGAATGCTTGAGGAGTTTGGCCTTTCCGCTTTTTTGTGCAAAACATATTGATCTCCACAGGTTGATTTCTTTGAG
>NW_019478437.1:0-1065 GCF_002814215.2 Seriola lalandi dorsalis | reverse complement strand
GTCATCAGAAAAACTAGTTCTGAGAGACCGCAGACCAGCAGTTATACTGATATATTACAACTGTGGCACTAGGAAGCTCACCTGGACTCTCCCACCTTGTTCCAGATTAATCTGAACAGCTGGCTTGTCCAGTTGCAGGATCACACGGTCCAAAAAACTGACATCTTTACGCCGTCGTTCCTGGAAGGTCGCGTGCACTTGGAAATCTGGGAGTGATGTGGTCTTCATCAGAGTGTACGCACACCGATCCCGCACAGAGTTAAGCTGGCCGTGGACGTCGATGACAGTGGGGCCAGTTGCAGTGCATATGATGCACCTGGATGGAGACGGTTCAAGAACAAAACAACACTGTCAACATGAGGAGAGATTTGCTTTAAGCCAGAGTTTATGCAAGTGATACCAGTTAGATACGGCTCTGACTGTTACTCCATGTGGGTTCCTGAAGGCAGCCTCATCCAGGGGCTCCACAGTTTGATGAGGGACTTTGACTATTTCTCAGCCAGACAAGTTCACATTATATAGTTGAATCTCAGCTGCTCTTCACTCATACAAACCCACTCTCTTTTTGGGAGGCAGGGATTGTATGTCTTTGTTTGGTGAGATGATGACGATGAGATTTCATTTACATTAGTCACCTTTTCACAGCACTTTCTATCAGATGTAAAGCAAATTCACATCAAATATAAACATATTTATCATAAACATACTTACTGGTTGTCTCCCTGACAAAGCTCCATAGAGCTACAGGTACTAAAATGAAAGACTGTCGTCAGGTAGAGCAGCAGGTAGAGCATTCTGGATGAGGCCAGTCAGAGAGCTGAAGGAGACAGACTTAAAGTCAGGATGAACCAGTTTTGGACAAATACACTGAAAAGACTGGAGAATGCAGAATGCAGGACTTTTACATAAGGGTGTTTTTGCATTTTGTTATTATAACAATAACCTAAAACCAGTGATTTAGTATTGCACTTTCATAATGGTCAGGGGCAAGATGCTTCCATTTATTTGTAATTCCCTTTAATGGCTCAAGCTGTAAAGAAATGAGAGAATTTGTGCAAAAATCCA
>NW_019478436.1:0-1065 GCF_002814215.2 Seriola lalandi dorsalis | reverse complement strand
TATCCTCTCTGAGGGGAAAGTGAATAGGACAAAAAAAACTGAAAACATTAAACCTCATCTTGCTTAAGCTGGCTTTGGCATAAACATTAGAGTTTAAATTTCAATTCTAATTCTTGGCTGAATTATTTAAGCAAACTGTGTTTGAATATTTAGATGTTCTGGAAACAGAGGGTATCTAATGTGATCAGTGTGTGTTTCTTTATATTTGATGTGTAATTTTTTGGAATACTTTGGAACACATTTTGTCTTCATGAAAAGCACTTCCCTTGAGTACGAGATGTGATATTAGATTAATATGTTACAGTTAGACAAAAATGAAAAATATTATTGCTTGAAATATAACAGTTAAATAGAATTAAAGGGAGCAGAAAAAATATCCTCTAACCTCCGCAAAGGTCATCCTGTTGGCATGTTTCCTGATCTCAGTCAGCCCAAGACGCTCCTTCATCTTTCGATACCTTCAGAAAAAGGGACAAGAGCAGTGGAGAACATATTTCTTTTACATTTATAGTTGATGGTGATATTCTAAACATGGTTATGCCAGTTATGCAGGCCTCTTGTTGTCTTCCAACATGTTGCTCTCTCTGTGCTTTGTTTTACTTCCCTGTGTTAAGTTGTTACACAATGTTTGATTTCATTTTGTTCTGGAGATGAATGTTGGTCAGTTCAATCTCTGTATCCTCCTTCTAATCAAGCATTTAGATTTACTTGTGGTGAAAGGCTCCATAAATTAATTCATTTGTACTCCGAGCAACTCCCTACTGCACTCTTTTCTTTAAATAATGGCCTGTCTGGCAGGGCAAGTCATGTTTTTAAGTAGCTGACAGGTTGTGTACCTCCTTCCTCCTCTCTTCTTCCTCTGTCCATCCAGTGGGGCCGGCAGCGGTTTGACCTGCTTCACTGGAGGAGGCTCCTGCCATTTATCAAACTTCCTCTCTATCTCTTCCTTTAGATCATAGCCAACCTGAGGAAACAAAAGATTTAAAAAAGGTCAATGCCACAAGTCAGAACCAATTAAGATTTTTCATTATTGCTGCAAGCAAAAAAAAAAAAAAAAAAAAAAAA
>NW_019478435.1:0-1065 GCF_002814215.2 Seriola lalandi dorsalis | reverse complement strand
GGGGGGGGGTGTATTGCTCCAGGATTAGGCCTGTGTAAACTGCTTGTAGTCCATTGAAACATGAATAGAGGCCTCCCACCCTCATTCTCAACAATGTTTTTCCTCTGTGTCCTGTGGGTCTTGACCTGCGCACCCTGGCACGTGCTCCGGCCATTCAAATGGTAATGCACCAACTGCGCTTTTTTTTTGGGGGGGGGGCATGCCATGGCACCTCATCACTGTCACAAGGAGGAAAAAATTTATAAAAAAGGTATATAGGAAAGGCTGTCTGGTACCACCTTGAGACTGCAAGCTTCATGCTACTGAGAGACACAGTTTTTTTGGTGATATAATACAATATTTTCTGCAGCATCTGTCTGGAAAGAGGCGTGAATAAGGCGTGTATAACCCAAACCCCAAAGGGCGAATGAGTGAGAGTGCACGGAACATGATTACAGCAAAAGAAAAAGGTGTGCAGTAGCTTTCTTTCTTTCTTTCTTTCTTTCTTTCTTTCTTTCTTTCTCTTTCTTACTTTCACAACAGCTGTCCTCTTTCCCCTCTTTTCCGGCTCCCTTCTCCCCCTCTCTGCTCCGGGGGAGAGACCAATGGGAGAGAGTGCTGAGGCGGGATAATTGATAGATGCACTGGCTATCCTTATCGATCAGGGCTGTATTGACCCAACCAAATACATTGAGATGGAGTGTGGAATTCAACACAGATGCAAAGACGAATTGTTTTCATCGTTAATGCGATCTTTAAATGCCCCCCCAAACCTCACTTTGCCCGCGTCTTTCTTACTTGTGCAGCTTTACAATGAAGCTGCCTATTTATTCAATACTGTAGTCGACTGATGCAAGTGCTTTAAGATGCTCACGATATGTATAAAAAGCCGCCCTGTTCGCTTGGCCTTGGTGTTATGGTCCTGCATAGGAACAAAACAATAGGTGGGGAAGGATGTGGGTCTTTGCCCTTCGTTGCATTGGGAGATGTTAAGCGTGAAGGACACACATTCCCCGCCAAACAGGCCTGTCTCTGTTCTGTTTTTCGTTTCAGGAGTGGATTGTCATGTGTGTGTGTGTGTGTGTG
>NW_019478434.1:0-1066 GCF_002814215.2 Seriola lalandi dorsalis | reverse complement strand
ATAGGATCGGTCTGCAACACCTCTTCTCCAGAAGCAGTTTCACACGCGCGCGCACACACACACACACACACACACACCCCCACACACACACTCACACACACACACACCCTTCCCTCCTCTGCTGAATTCCTCTCAGGTATTTACAAGTGTAGCTGCCCACGGCGCGCGCACTGAGATGCTTTGCTTTCACTCTCAGCTGGACCTGAAGACTGAGGCAAAGTGTTCTGCCAATGTCAATACAGGTGCTTGACTAACATATTTGGGGAGAGGTCTCTTAAAGCTGTGTACATAGAGCTATGCTAATTGTCTCCCGCTAATAGAGGGGCCTTTTCTCACTAGCCTGTTGAGCCTGGGGGCCCCCATTTAGGGCGTCAGCCACGGAGCCAAAACAAGGCCATCAAGCTGAATGACAGCAGCAACAGTTCCATTATTGGCCTTATTGGGTCCACTGTGTTTCTGTTTTCAAATTAAGACATGGTTCCCCAGTTCATAAGCAATACATCATGAAAATTACACGACACAGTATCCAAGAGTGTTTGCTTGATTTTAGTTATTTACTTTGAAGGTGGTAGTTTCACTTCAGAGTGCAACAGTGAATGACTTTGTGATAATGATGATGTTAGATAACACTGATCATGGCCTTAGCCTTTACATTTTTGTTATAGGAAATGGAAGGAGTGGAAGATGTTGAAGAGCAGTGAATCCCAACCTGGGGATCAACACTAAGGGGTGGTCACAAGACTATTAACGGGATGAGAAGTTTTCTCTAATTTCAGTGCATTCAATCTGAAATACTGGACACTTTTATCACTTTAAGTATCTAAAGTTCTTCAAAATAAAACAAGCCGGGAAAGACAGCCCACTCTAGTTAAACTGCACATGAATAATCAATTAGCTTAAAGCCAGGGCAAGGCAGTAAAATAAAAGATTAGGTAAATATATAAATGAGCAAGTAAATAAACACTCAATGGTGCTATCTGCACGTGGGATCTTATCTCTGATAAGACGACACACGTTGTAATAGCGATACTGGCTGGGGTTTTGTTTTTGTTTTTCTTGTGTCTAA
>NW_019478433.1:0-1066 GCF_002814215.2 Seriola lalandi dorsalis | reverse complement strand
ATATTTCACCTTTTCATGGGGGTCTCAACCCCCGCTGAGACCACCTCAGAGTTTAACCCCTGCGATCGCCGTCTTGATGACCGTATTGCCTCTTGTCTATTTATGTAAATGTGAGAAGTCAATCAGGCCTGATTAAGAGACTGACGGAGCAGACGAAGACACGAGCGGAGCAGTTGGCAGTGAAAGTGGGTGCTGGTGCTTCGTGGGTGGGCAGACCCGGCCCTAACCTTCAGCCCTGTATGCGGTGACATGTCTGTCCTTAGATCAGCTGCCAGCGCAGGAGATGACAGGTTAGTTCAGACCTACAGCACGGAGCGAATCCTAATGGCTCCATCAGGACGAGTGCACTGTCTGTATGTTATATTTCATCCTGTGAATTTGACCTGTATGACACTGTATCAGCATCTGCCCGTGATTAAGTCTGTGAAGGCAGCAGACTTATGCTTGGCCAGTGACCGTCTGGCCTTTAGGTTATATTGGAGCTTAAATTCAACTGTTTTGCTTCTGGCTCCTTCACCCTTTGACTGTGTTTGGTGACTTGATACTGACCTCCATGCCAGCTCACCGTCTCTGTCTGTCTTTAAAACAGGTCTGTTTTATTGAACCTACATAGACGTCTGTTATATTTGGATTAGAAGACACCAGCTCGCCCGATTCGCTCCGCTGCTCTCTTTTTGGGACATTTATTTTGACCTCTAAGTCGTTTTCCCCTTTACTGTCAGTGACGTTATACTCTGGACCACCGGAGTTGGACTTCTGGTATTTCACTCTAGCGTCAGATTTACATACCTATATGTAGGAATAATTACATCTAGAAGGATTTTCACTGAAAGAACTCATTGCTGCTCATTTCTGTCAGCGGCATTGGTTAACTCAAATGCTACTGCACGCTGTTTAATAAAATGATACGGATGATTTACAGGCATAGTCATAGATTATAGTAATAGTCATAGATGGTCATATAAAAAGGGTTATTTCCTCATATTAATGACTTGAAAGCTAATTCATCTTTAAAACATCATCTGGGAAATTTCCCTGCTTGTTTATTTTTCAATAACACTTGATA
>NW_019478432.1:0-1066 GCF_002814215.2 Seriola lalandi dorsalis | reverse complement strand
AAGTTAAACCATCAGCATTTCCTATCTTCAGGAATATTATGATGCGGTCCAGTTCTAATCAGACATCTGTAAACAAGAGAAAATCAGTTTGAGGATTTTCACTGGGTTTCTTGTAATGGCACAGTATTTAGCGGTACCCGGGTTCTTGAGATTAAGCGCAGTGAAACAAAACCTTTTCTCTCCAACAGGTTGTGATGACATCATTTCAATGGGCCATGAAATGATGTCATTTTGGAGGAAGTATGTTAAAACTTTTACAAGGCAGTGGCTGCGGAAAATAGGTACGCTGAAGGACCAACACAAACTCTACAAAATGCCTCTTCCTGTCCTCGTGTTCCTGGTCATCTGTCTTTCATATGTTTATAGGCAGGAAGTGCAAGGATGGCTGCCACCCAAGTAACATTAGCATATATTATGAAATGCATTCAGTGGATGGAAATTTACAAGAAAGTCCACAATTTCACCTGCATGTCGTCTCTCTTGCTTAACCTGAAACCTGAGGAAAGAGCAGGTCTTTTTTTGGCTGAACTTCGGCTGGTCTGCTCTCCTGTCTGACCGCCCAGTGAGATTTTACTGTCCTGTGTTTGGGGTTCCTGCGGGAGTAGTTTCCAAGGCCAGTCATGTTAGCGAGAGCATCAGTGTTTCCACAAGCCCTATCTCACTATGACCTCAGCCTGCTCACTGTGCTTTTTGGCGAACACAATGCTTCTGCTTCTCCTCATTTGTGGAGGGCCTAACCATGAGGTCATCCAGGTAGACTGCCATGCACTTCCAAGATAACACAATAGGGGCCTGTATATGAACAAATGCCCCTTTCGTCACACCTACACACACATTTATGCACAAATACATACGCAGGGGTACCGTGCAACCAATAACTACAAGCTACTATTTATTTACACATTTCTACGTGGATGACTGCTTCTTTAAATTTCGTTATGACCGACTGGCTCACAACCACAATGGCATCTTTCCAATCCATTCACTTTCCAGAAGTGAGACACTGGAATCCCACAGAATAATCAAACTTTCCTCCTCCATGTTTCATCTTCACTGCGGGCGTCCT
>NW_019478431.1:0-1066 GCF_002814215.2 Seriola lalandi dorsalis | reverse complement strand
CATCATCATCATCATCATCATCACCGTCTCCACCGTCGTGTTGCTGCTGTCGTTTTTGTCATGTCTTAAATTGACCGTCGGGTTCGTCTGTCGGGTCACGTGGATGTAGGTGTTCTGAACGGCAAGTCCGGATCCTCTATGCCGTGCTGGACTTGCCCAGCTCCTCCCGGATTGCTGAGGACACGGAGTGAAAGACGGAGTTATTTTTAACCAAAGCTATATATCACCCATTTTTACTTAAAGCGGTTATTTTTTATTTTTCTTTGCCGGCAAAAGTAGTTTCTTGGCAGAGGCAGGTGCTGGTGATTGTTGCTTGACAACAGCTTTGTTTACAGGACAAGAGGTTGATGGGCCGGGGCTAGCTCGTTAGCATGCTAACTTGAGAGTGCTTGAGTAGAAGGAAAGACGTAATAGAGACAAGAGTTAACACTGGTGTTGCTTTCCACCTCTGGATACAGCTGTTGGTGGGTAAAGTAATGAAGTTTGATGCTGAACTCGCTTGTTAATGCTAACGCTAGCTATGTAGCAATAGCAAAACGTACAACATTTAAAAGGCTCAGCTCACTCATGTGACAACCTATCTTGCCAGTTTTAGTTTTATTTTTTCCACATTTTGAGAAATCTATCCTCCCCAACTTAAATGCAGTGGAGATGAATGAAATTTCATTTTTTAAACAATTAAAAAAACACATTTAAAAAAGTTTTAACATCACACAAACAATGTAAACTTTTGACAGTGAGGTTTGTGGCTTATCCAAAAATAACCAGGACATTGTTTCTGGCAGGAGATGTCACTGTTAAATATACCTGAGCTCTAGCGACAGGCAGTGTGTCTGCAGCAGTCTGCAAAACTGAAAATCCTGCCACTGCTGCAGCAACACCAGTGCTGCTGACGCCAAATAATCTTTCTGCATGTGAAAAACCACATTCTGTGCAGCTGTTAAAGTTATGAGTCATTATAGCTCTGGTGCTAACAGAACTGCTTGATGTTTCTGAGAAGAGAGCGTGTTGGTTATTTCACTTCCTGTCATCAGACACTGTTTCAGGGTTAAATATACTAAACAGT
>NW_019478430.1:0-1066 GCF_002814215.2 Seriola lalandi dorsalis | reverse complement strand
CTCATCTCCCATCAGCCTGGGGACTCACCTCCCTTGGGTGGAGTATGCGCACAACACCCTGATCAGCTCTGCCACAGGACTGTCACCTTTCATGGTGAGCTCCGGCTTCCAGCCCCCCTGTTCCCCAGCTAGTAGTCCGAGGTGGCAGTTCTCTCCGTGCACGCAGAGTCCAACGGGTGTGGCGGGAGGCCAGAGCCGCATTTGGTTGAACCGCAGAGCGCAACCGGCGGCTGGCAGACCGCTGTCGGGTCCCCGCTCCTGAGTACAGAGTGGAGCAGCAAGTCTGGTTATCCTCCCGAGACCCCCCCTTCAGACAGACTCTAGGAAGATGGCCCCCAGATAAATCTGCCCCTTCCAAGTGGACAAGATCATCAACCCCAGTGCCATCAGACTCCGCCTCCCAGCTTCCCTCAGTGTCCACCCAGTTTTTCACGTCTCCCTCCTTAAACCCATCTCCAAGAGCCCCCTCCAGCCAGCCGCTCCGCCGCCTCCTCCCCCTCGCATCATTGAAGGCCACCCAGCATACATGGTTGCACGCATCTTGGACGTCTGCAGGCAGGGCAGAGGATTCCAGTATTTGGTCGACTGGGAGGGTTACGGCCCAGAGGAGCGCTCGTGGATTGCGCACTCCCTCATCCTCGACTCACAACTGCTCTGGGACTTCTATAACAGGTATTCGGGTAAGACACCAGGTGGCGTCCCTTGGGGGGGGTACTGTTATCGTCAGACTCTTGTGCAGTTTTTGATTTTTCTCTCTCCCTCTCTTTCTCTCTGCACAGACTGAGTGCTCGAAGGCGGGGCGATCTCCTTGGCAGCAGGGCTCAACCAGACGCACCTGCTCCACATTCCCCAATCAGCCTGGCTACTTAAGCCAACTCATTCACTTCCTCGTTGCCGGAATATTCAGTTTGCTGCATGCCTTAACCCTGCTCTCGAGCCGATCCCCTGCCTCACATTGTTTCGATCGCTAAGTATTATCTCCAGTTTTTTCTTTGCACTTTCACTTATCAGTTTGAACTTGGTCCTGGACACCTTTAGTTGTTTTTCCCTGTTAGATTGTTTTTTT
>NW_019478429.1:0-1066 GCF_002814215.2 Seriola lalandi dorsalis | reverse complement strand
TATCAGACGTCGTCATCTTGGAACAAATTACTGTTTTACATTTTAATATTTTAACTTTTGATAACTTTGATCTGCGACTCGTTTCTGCAGCAATCAAGATTGTGAAGAAGATAAAGGACGTGACATCACTGTTGGACAGCACCGCCTCCTTTGAGATGAGCCTTTCACATGACAATATCCCCGTCAAGTGGATGTTTAAAGGTGTGGAGCTGAAGTCAAGCGAAAAGTGTAAAATTCTGTCGGAGAGGAAAGCTCACAAGCTGATCCTGCAAAACGTCGACAGCAGCAACGCGGGAGAGTACACGGCTGTGGTGGGACACCTGCAGTGCAGCGCCACGCTCACTGTGGAGGGTACGTCACACTCTGATACAAATTATTACATCTACATAATGGAACGGTTACAATGAAACAGTAAATGAAAAGAATAAATGGATCTTTAAATTTGATATGATTATAAATTTAGTAAAATGTTTAAAATTCCAATTTTTGTTCTTAAATCACAAAAATAAATAAATAAATAAATCATGATGTTATGAAATAACATAATTTGTCCTTTTGTAATGTTGTTTTTGTAACTTTTTCAGTAAAAAGTTTTTATAGTTACATTTTTAAAATGATACTTTTAATTATTTGTAGTCTGTTTCTATTTTATGTTTATTAGTCATAACAGATTTTTCAATTCATAGGTGTTTAGGCATTTTGTGTATTATTTAAAAAGTAAGAGAGTAGAATTGCGATAAAATATAATTTTATTTGTAATTTGTATTTGCTAGATATTTTCCAATTTGTACAAACTACAATTTTGTGAAAAGTTGTTATTTCTAACTAAATATTCTTTCTTTGAATTCTATCTTTGTCCCTTGCAGCTCTGCGAGTCACCAAACCCATGAAGAGCGTGGAGGTCCCAGAGACTCAGGTGGCCACGTTTGAATGTGAAGTTTCTCACTTCAACGTGCCGTCCACCTGGCTGAAGGATGGCGTGGAGATTGAAATGAGCGAGAGGTTCAGGATCGTGGTTCAAGGAAAACTCCACCAGCTGAAGATCATGAACACCAGCAGGGACGAC
>NW_019478428.1:0-1282 GCF_002814215.2 Seriola lalandi dorsalis | reverse complement strand
TTGCATTTATAACAGTATTAAATTCATTAATAGGGATTAAGATACTATATTTCGAAATAAATTCTTCATATGATATTAGTGATCCATCTTGATTAAACAATTGATGACGGAAGTATTTTAACTGTGGTAGTGTAGCTACAGGAAGTACCTTTACTGTGATAGTGTAACTACATGAAGTCTTTTAACTGTGATAGTGTAACTACAGGAAGTACTTTTACTGTGATAGTGTAACTACAGGAAGTACTTTTACTGTGATAGTGTAACTACAGTGCCTCCTGTGTCAGAGTGTGAACCAGAGACAGGAAGTGTAATCCCATTGATCCTCTCTGTGGAATAAAATCAAAGATTATTTAACTTTATTTATATAACGGCCTCAGCTTACATTCTTATGATGAATGACCATGATTGGTTTATTTTACTGTCATTTTGTCAAAGTGCGTACCTGCTGACAGGGTTAGGGTTAGGGTTAACCCTAACCCTGTCCATCGGTACCTGAAGGCAGAGAACAGAGTCGGTGTTGGAGGTGGAGGGTTTATTGACAGCAGCTCAGTATCAAACCACAGATCGTTCACATCCATCAAACCAGAAAACTAAATCCGTTAGACAGACCAGAAGCTCAGGTCCAAACCACAAGGTCACCTGTTATCACGTAGCTGCTCAGGTGTGATAATCAATACATCAAACAGCTGCTCTTCACAGACACGCCTGCATATACCTGAAGGGCTGACAGAGCTGCTCCTGAACAGCACTGATGTCCTGAGTATGGTAACGATGTGAACCGCTTCACTCCAGGCTGCAAGGAATGGAAGACCTACAAGTCCAAGTCAGGACCGAGAAGTCCGAGACGAACAAGTCCAAGTCAGGACCGACAAGTCCGAGACCAACAAGTCCACGTCAGGACCAACAAGTAAGGACCGAGAAGACGGGACCAACAAGTCCAAGTCAGGACCGACAAGTCCGAGACCAACAAGTCCACGTCAGGACCAACAAGTAAGGACCGAGAAGACGGGACCAACAAGTCCAAGTCAGGACCGACAAGTCCGAGACCAACAAGTCCACGTCAGGACCGAGAAGTCCGAGACCAACAAGTCCACGTCAGGACTGACAAGTAAGGACCGAGAAGTCCGAGACCAACAAGTTCACATCAGGACCGACAAGTCAGGACCGAGAAGACGGGACCAACAAGTCCAAGTCAGGACCGAGAAGTCAGAGACCAACAAGTCCACGTCAGGACCGACAAGTAAGGACCGAGAAGTCCGAGACGAACAAGTCCACGTCAGGA
>NW_019478427.1:0-1066 GCF_002814215.2 Seriola lalandi dorsalis | reverse complement strand
CCTGAGGTAGATGGAGAGAGTGCAGGAGGCGGAGGAGGAGGAGGAGGAGGAGGAGAGGATGCAGCAGAGGCTGGGCTGAACGAGCAGCAGCAGCTGGCAATGCAGCAGGAGGAGCGAATCCTCACCGAGCAGATCGAGAGTCTGCAGAAAGAGAAGTACGATGCACTGACAGGGTTTTTGTGTTGTTCATTGTGTGACACAAGTGCACAGCTACCAAAGATATAAAGATATAAAAAGCATTTCATTCCTAACATAAAACGTGCCTACAGAAACTATGAAAGAACTTCATGTTATATTGTTCATACGAACATCACATACGTTCATCACTCACTGTCTCTGCCAGCCAGAGGATAATTGATCACAAAACCATTTTTATCAATTTTAACAGATGCATCACTCAGTCAATGGGACTGATAAAAACTGAGTGAATCTGTTTGTTCCCTGTTGTTTTTAAGTTGTCACTTAGCTGCTGCTGTGTTATATGAATCACTTTAGGGATACACTCTGTTCCATGTCATGATAAATGGTTCAAATGTAAATGAAGTGATTTGGATGAAGCACCACCTGACCTGTGATTTGCGTGTGTGTGTGTGTGTGTCGACAGGGAGGAGCTGACGTATGAGATGTTGATCTTGGAGCCGCGGGCGTCCGACGATGAGACTCCTGAATCTGAGGCCTCCATCGGGACAGCAGACAGCTCTGAAAATATCACCATGGAGACCAAGGGAGCCACCTCAGACCCCTCTGGTGTGTGTGTGTTCTCGTTCTGGGAAAAGACAAGCAACATAAAACCAGATGTAGCTGGTTAAGCAGAGTTATTTATTTGTAAGGAGCTTGGGGAAATTGATATGAAAAATAAATGAGGTTAACTCAACTTTGTTAAAACAAAGAACCAAATATAACCAAAAGAGGATACTAGATAAACAAGAGTTGCAACTAGCTTTCTAAAGGAAAACAAAAATGAAAAGAAAACATCTGTCCTGATTTTTAACCCAAAAATACACGAACAGCACTGCTGTTCCTGGTGGATCTAAACAAGCAGTTTTCTATGTGTGTGGTCAGTCCT
>NW_019478426.1:0-1066 GCF_002814215.2 Seriola lalandi dorsalis | reverse complement strand
TGACAGCAACAGGGAGCACTGGCCAATCAAATTTTTGCAAAGTGAATGCCATAGCTCTACTGTTCATTTCAAAGTCGTCTGTTGTAAAATCCATCCTCATAGTTTTATGCATCAGTATCTGATAAGCCTTCAAACAGATGGATGGCCTCCACTGAGGAGCTGTGGCTGACACTGGTCTATTAATAGTCAAAAATGTAAATCCCTTTTTAATAAACAAAGCAACCTAATGATGGAGTGAAAATGGCTCAAACTTTTGTCTAACTGGCATAATTTCAACAGGGTCGTTAAACAAGCGAAGAGTCAATGATGCAGACGTCTATCTGCCATATCCATCAATGCCTTTGTGTCGGCTCAGAAAATGGTGCAGTACAGTGGAACAGACATAAAGTGTGGCTCTGAAACGGCACTAATGGCTCTCAGTAATTGCATTTAATTCATTTAGGGAGAAATGTTAACACATCTCTCACGAGATCAGGAGCAAACACAAACCTCCTCCCTGCACAATCTAATCTGGAGCCCTTTGTTAACTCCTCCTACTCAGTGTTTGGAGAACATTGCTCCATTTTCCTCCGCTTCTCAGCAAAGTCCTAATCTTTCCACAGGTTTTCTTCCCTGCTCCTATCATTGTAAAGGGGCTTTTATCTGCAGAATTTCAATTTTACAAGTGTTATTTTCCCTGTAACAGTATCAGTTTGAAGTCAAAATGCAACTGGGTCTGAACAGAACTGTTTATTAAAAAGGAAATCAAGTGGAGCTTCAGAAACGCTGATTTAATGGATGAGAAAGGAACTGAATAATAAAAAGTGCTTCAGAAAAAGGCAGCTGGGAAGGAAGCGGTAAGCTTTGTGGGTTCACACACACACATGCACACACACACACACACACATGCAGAGACGGATAATGTCAGCTCTGTAGATATGTTCCTGCCTGATCAATACCTAGCAGTTTAATCAAAGCAGGAGCAGGAGCCTCCTAATGGACTCATGCACACACACCCACACACGCATCCACACACAAACACACACACACACACACACACACACACACACACACACACACACACACA
>NW_019478425.1:0-1066 GCF_002814215.2 Seriola lalandi dorsalis | reverse complement strand
CTCTCTCTCTCTCTCTCTCTCTCTCTCCCTCACTCTCTCGCTCCCTCTCACTCTCTCTCTCCCGCTCTCTCCCTCACTCTCTCGCTCTCTCTCGCTCTCACTCTGACTCACTCTCTCACTCTCTCAGCTTCAGCTGCTGGTGGAGATCGTCTGGCCGCTCTTGATCTTCTTCATCCTCATCGCCGTGCGGCTGAACTACCCTCCATATGAACAGCATGAGTGTGAGTTCAAAAAAACTTTATTTAACCACAGAGTGTTTCTACTTCTACACTCACATCCATATCATATTATATCAAACCATTGTATTGATCCATTGATCATTGAATCATCAGATATTTGCTGCTTTCATACTTGTGAGCTAATTGTTGCAGCTCTACTGTTCATACATCTATAAAGACTGATTTCAGATTTAGCTGCTCTCTGTAGGGTCAGCAGGAAATTCAACATTTGTTAGGGACTATTTTCACAGGCGGATTAATCCACATTAGGTCCTGTAGTGAGTGTTTGAGACAGTTGGTTAACTGCTGGTTAACACGACTGCTGGTTAACTGCCGGTTAAGGTGACTGATGTTGATGAGGTGTTTATTTCAGCGCTGACCTTATGTCAGTGTGTCCACTTACTTCTGGATCAGCCAGGTGCATGCTGGGAGTATTTGTGCAGTAATCAGCTGCTGCTCTTTATCAGCAGCTTCAGACCCTTGCACCTTTAAGAACGTCTCATATCAGCTGTCAGTTTGACACTGAACGCTCCATTGATCCCTGATAATCTGAGGTTATTGATTGATAATTGGGCTGGAGGAGGAAGTGCAGAGGAAGTGTTGGATTTCAAATTAAAAGTCTCCATGCTGAATGCAGCCTGTTTGGTTCTGGTGATGGTCCATCAGTTTATGGCTCGTTATCACGGCTGTAATGCCATTATCAAACCTGCTGAAGGTCAGCGCTCAGACTGATAAAGTCATAACAGGATTACATAAGAGCCTGGAGCTGAAGGGGTTAATCCTCCGTCAGCACAAATCAGCACCGACCTGCGGCAGGAAGTCAGCTGGGCCTCGCTCACCGCAGCCGT
>NW_019478424.1:0-1066 GCF_002814215.2 Seriola lalandi dorsalis | reverse complement strand
GAAAGCGAGGGAGGATGAAATCGACAATCGTCAATGTTCATCAACGCTGTAAAATCAGCTGTGCTCCATCTGCTCAACCTGAGTTGTCACAAGTACCGTCACAAAAACTGCTTCAGATGTCTCGTCAACCATCCTAGCCAGAAAGAACACCCGTGTTTGCAAGTGCTCGAATAAGACTTCTACCGGGACAACTTTTACAGGCTGATGAAGCTACTCTGTAGCCCCAATTAGTTCTTGCTATTCAATGTCTGCTTATCAGCGTGGGAGAGACTCTTTTACACGAGTTGAAATCAGTAAAGAAGGTCCACAAGGCCATCCACGACATGTACGATAATCTGATCGGAGAGGACATGGTGAAAATTGGACAACTTCGATTGGTAACTGACTGTTGGAAAGGTCATTAGTTCTGTGTTTATGAAATGGGTAATTACTGGAGAAAGCTTGCGACGTATGTAGAAGACCAATGGTCCTCAGTCAGTTAACTGAGCTTCTGGACCAGACTATTAAAAACAGAATTTCAAGACGCATAGACACCAACACTTTTGTAACGGCTGCAGAAATCCAACAACTGGAAAACATTCTGAACAAAGTGCACTCCCATTCCATACATACACTCTGGGAAGTGATTGTACACCACATCATGTGTTTAAGATCATCCGGTTTGTCAGAGATCTTTGACAAATTGTAAAAGAATGGACTAAAGACTCCTCCAATGTAAATGTATGTAATTTGTTCAGCCTTTACACCTTGTTTCTTGATGTGGCCAGTTACTGTCTGCAAAACAACCTACCAGTGAATATCATGACTGAATTGAGAAGATTACACTATGTTATTCATACTCACTGTCACACGGTGAGGTCAAGTTTGGGTTTGTCCTGTCTCCATGTCTTGTCATTTCCTGTTTTATTTTGAAAGGTTAACTCTCCTCTCGTTTCAGGTCACTTGCCCTTCCTCATGTGTCACCCGTCTGTGTCTTCCCTGATTCCTGATTGTGTCCACCTGTTCCCCATTTGCCCTAATGTGTCTTATAGTCTGCGTCTCCCTTTGTCTTGTGCCAGAGTGTCTC
>NW_019478423.1:0-1067 GCF_002814215.2 Seriola lalandi dorsalis | reverse complement strand
TGATCTACTTACTTCGCTTGAGACATGCAACATAAACTAAAACATTTTATTTATTGAATAGAGTTTTGTAGCCTGGCAGGATGGCATGTCCCCATAAAGACTAGACTGCTGCTTTCATTTGTAAGACAACTCTGTAAAAGGACAAGAATCTGAATTTTCAGAAATGTTGATGCCGTTATTTTTGCCACCTGAATTCTGCCGTCATTGTTGTGACACGTCCAACTGAATGTGACTAAATAAAGAAATCGGTCAAAGTTGGAGGACACCACTCTGAGCACTAGTGTGAACACATCCTTTAACAACTAAAATATTTATAGAGGTTGAGCCCCTGGATTTTTCTGTATCCTCTCCTCATGGTTGTTTAGGTTTCCTCCTCTTTCAAAGGTACAGAGAGAAAATAGTTGTGTCGCCTGGAGACTCTAAATTGCCCATTGGTATGAAAGAAGGCTGACCGTCTGTCTAATCTCTGTGAGTTAGCACAGATGGATGGATGATTTAATGACATAATATGTTATAACACATTGGTGCCAAGCTCTTCATTTTACACCATGCACCAACATTAAATTTATTAACTGGTGTCATTAGCCATTACATGTTTAAAGCCAAACTGAACGTGCAGCTGATTAGCTCATCTGCACGTTCATGCTGCCAACCTCCTGCTCTACCACATCCTGAAGATGTTCTACTGGATTCAGACCTGGAGACTGGGGAGGCCCCTGAAATACACTGAACTCACTGTCATGGTCATTAAACCAGTTTG
Organism: Seriola lalandi dorsalis; assembly: GCF_002814215.2. Lineage (NCBI taxonomy): Eukaryota > Metazoa > Chordata > Actinopteri > Carangiformes > Carangidae > Seriola > Seriola lalandi. The sequence goes on along the minus strand of NW_019478423.1, from coordinate 307 downwards.
ACTTTAGCTTTGTAAGATGGTGCATTAACCATGCAAGAAGTAGCCTGCATGGTTCAAGTCAAACCATGATTGTTGATAATAAGAGGCCCAAAGACCAGGCCACGTTTTTTCCAGTCTTTAATTGTTCGGTTTTGGAGAGTCTGTTTCCACTACAGCCTCAGATGTCTGTTCTTGGCTGACAGGAGAGGATCCTGATGTGGTCTTCTGCTGTTATAGCCCATCTACCTCGGGGGGTTGATGTGTTGAGCTTTCTGAGATGTTTTTCTGTTGTTGTGTTTTTTTGCACCGTTTTGAATGAACATTAACT
>NW_019478422.1:0-1067 GCF_002814215.2 Seriola lalandi dorsalis | reverse complement strand
TGCTCCTGCTTCTTCCATGTACTTTTGTGTGAATACTGCTATTCTGCAGGAAGTTGGAGGGCTCTTTGCAAACTTGTGAACACACGATTCAACAACAATAATAAGCCTGAATGTGAAAAATGTTACTGTAATGTATTCATCTCAAAGTAACTGTTAAATAGCGTTATTTTTCTTTCAGATAGTTTCCTCAAAAATATATATACTTTAGTAACTAATCAAGGCCTCAGCAATAAAAGTATATATATATATACTGTATATAATTGGTAGCTGTGGAAGTGTCAGTGTTTCCAAATGTGTGGGAGAGAAAATGAGACTGTCATATTGTTTCTTATGACTTGTGTCTGATGATGTGAGCATATTAAGAGAACCCAAGGGGGCAGTTGACCTTAAACTTGTATCATTTTGGTTTTCTGAAATCTAATCCGCAAAAGAAAACTTCTTCAGTCTTGACGCTGCTCTGTGCTGTGGGTCTACAGGGTGTAGTGGTGGGAGGGTGGGGTGGTGTGCTGATCACCCAGGGCCTCAAGTTGACAAAGTGCCAAAACAAAACTTTCCCTTGTGTTGTTCAAGTATAGGCTATATGACTAAGCATAATAAGCAGTAACATATGAAAGCAATGTTAAACACAGCACTGGCAATTTCCCACAGCAGGCTACAGCATTACCCTGAGTATTTTAGTCTGTCATTGCTTTCATTCTACATTTATGCAAAATTTTGAGTTATCAAGGATATACTATTTTGGGTTTGTTTGGAAAAATATAATTTCTCCACCAAGAAAAAAAAAAGTTCCTTGTTGCTAAGCAACATTGTTTTGCGTCCTGTGCAGCCAGTGTTGTGTCTGACAGTTAATTCTGGCTTATTGTCAAAATGTATCTGACCGCACTTAAGATCATCCAGCTCCAACTCTGATAACTCTGACTGCACAGAAATACTAACGTCAGAAGTAGTTCTAAAAGGCTCATGCTCTTCCTCTGCCTTTGACTAACCCTCTGTTTTAGATGTATTCATTCTTTAAACGTCATATCACAGCTACATCAAAAAGGGAAAAAAAATACATCCAAAACCTT
>NW_019478421.1:0-1067 GCF_002814215.2 Seriola lalandi dorsalis | reverse complement strand
TTCACCATCTTGGACAATATCTACAGTTGCTGGATAGTTTTACACTACCATATGTTGATCTGTAATGTGTAAATGCTCCCGGGCAGAAATATCACATGAACAGAATAAGTGAATTTACTGTTAATTTCTGAGTATTTCATCAATGCTTTCCCCAGCCAAGTCATATTTATATATCCCAAAATCACACGTTTGCCTCCAAGTCTTAGATCCTCAGTTTGGATAAGCAGACAAACCTGCAATAGATGTCGTGTGTACAAAACAGTGTATGAAGTAAATGGATCTGCAAAGAAGTAAAGCAACTTCCAGGTGCTGCCAGTACTTCCTGTCTATAAGATCTGGACAGAGGAGAAACTATAAAAGGCTTTATCTAACAAGTTTAAAGCGTCGACTTGCCCTTAAAAAAAACATCACCACTAGCTCTGAGCAGTACAGCTATGCTGATGATTTCGAGATCTCTGTCTCTTGAGACTTCTCCTGCCAACTCGATATACTGGGGGTGGATTTGATTATTGTATCAAAGAGTTCACTTTGCACAGTTTTCATTAGAACTACTTGTTCAGTAGAAAATAAATAGAAAATATAAATATTTTTTATGATTTGGATGAGCTGCCCAGTCCAGTAAAAACATTTGTAACTGTAAACATCATTTATTTTAAATGGTTATTTTGGATGGCTTACCTGACATAAGACACTTAAAACTGTTTGTATGCACAGTGAAGGAGGTGAAACAGTCGTTGCAAGAAACTTGATCATTCTGTGTTTGGAAAATGTTGGACGTTACACAGAAAGCTAACAGGTGTGAGACACAGAGGTGGAAACAGTGGGTGGACTGGAGAGAGAAAAGAAAAGTCACTATTAAAAAAAGAATAAAGGAAGCAAAAGTTGCCGTGGATGACAGATGGGTTAAAAAAAACGTGTGTTTTTTGGGAGAAAAGGGGTGATGGACAGAGGCGTGGAGCGGGAGAAACGGAAAGAGGAAAAGGAGACATACAAGCAGATTGTGTGAGTGTGTGTGTGTGTGTGTGTGTGTGTGTGTGTGTGTGTGTGTGTGTGTGTGTGTGTGTGTG
>NW_019478420.1:0-1067 GCF_002814215.2 Seriola lalandi dorsalis | reverse complement strand
ATTAGCCATTTTACATTTAGTCAAAGTAACCCAAGAACTGCTGCTGTTTAGAGTAAACACATGCACATATCAGATGTATGTGGGCAGCATATGGCTGAACTGTCACCTGAGCAGGAATCTAATTCACTTCATTGCTGGCTGCCAGAGGAATCATGGCAGAGGAAAAGGACCAGACAGTGTCCTGGGAGCACCTGCCACTACCTGATGATTATCCCGAACCACATATGGAGGAAGGATCTGTGCTGAATGGAGGGGCAGAGGGGGATGCGTCTGGTACCACAGAGGAAAGCACCAAAGATCAGGGAGCAAAATGCAGCCCGAACCTGCTGCAGATGCTAAAAGCAGCAGAGAGCAGGTGCACTCCTCAGGGTCGGGACAGAGACGGGGCAGAGGCTTCTGGGACAGGAGAGCTGGTTACTGAAGCTCTGAAGACCGACATGGTGAGCAAGGACACTCTTACTGACTCCACAGGCAGCGTGAACCTGCATATACTCAGGCTGTTAATGATTTTAGTTGCAATGCGCAGGCCTCTAGCAATGAATGACCAGCACACCCACACACCCATTTTGTTTCTCTGAAAGAGACTGAAAGGGGAACTGTGTTTTCAGGTCTGTTTTCAGGTTTTGGGGAGCGCTGCTGCATATGTGGAAAAAAAAGGTGTATAAAGTCCTTTGTGGCTTTGGTCAGAGCTGCGAATTTGATATTGCCCTAAGTGATGTCACTTGAGTCACTGTTGGTTGGCTCTGAAGAAAAAAGAAAAAACAACCATATCTCCAAATGAGGGATTTAAATTTTTAACATGAAAGAAGAATGTTTGGGGGAAAAAACCCCACAATATATCTGGTTCTGTCGTATCTATTTTGGTCCTTTTTAAACTGTCCATCATGAGTCTAACAATGTTATAGGAGTACAATGATACCTTAACATTAACAGTGATCAGTATCACATTTCATTTAAGTTTCTAGGAGACAGATTGAAAATAGAGTGATCAACATCGAAGCAGCAGAGTGAGATATCCTGACCTTTTTTTCCTAATGTGGGCCAGGTTCCAAAAACACTAAATCCTA
>NW_019478419.1:0-1067 GCF_002814215.2 Seriola lalandi dorsalis | reverse complement strand
CAAACAGACCCCACGGCAGCATCATCTGGATATTTACACTGATGTTCTTCTACTGGCCACTACATGCTACAACAACATGTTCGAAGTCGGTGGGAAAAATGTCCAACTTCTCCACTATAGTACAAAATCCGTTGTGTCCCAGCTCCATACTACATGCAAAGTATTTACAGTATATACTAGAATACTGTTTTTGCAGTGAGTATACAAGAAATGAACATACTAAACAGGAAATGATTTAATATAAAACGCCACTGCCAATTAAACTTCACAAACAGGAAGCAAAATGTTTTTCCAGATGTTTTCTGTTAATTTTAATCTGTTTACTTTGTGTATTTATTTGTGGGACAACAGGTTGGTTTAGTCTCAACATCTTCCAGTGTGAACACAGGATTACAGGATCCGCTAATTTGCTTCCCCCATGAGACGTTCAAGTCTCCGTCGTAAATTTCACTTCTTCTGTGTCTGGTGGTGATTTGACGAATTCAATCTCATTCAACAGATGTTACATTTTTGTTTGTTTTGATTGACAAATGTCTCGACCTCAGCTCCTGATCGTCACAGATAATCCAATGATCAACCAGTATGAATCCTGAACCAGAACCTGCTCCGAAAGCTGCTCTATCCCTGAACACCTGTTCATCTAAAAACTGAAGTCAGAGCCAGTTCAAAACACAATCCTGCTCCTAAAAACAGGCTCCATCTCTGTCTTGTGGTGTAGATCTGCTTTTCGTATCCAGGCGTCCGTCACTTCTTCTTGTTCTCTTTGCAGGCGACCACGTATCGCTGAGCCACATTCAGAGGAGGGGAGTAACCGTCTGCGTACGACGTGTCCTCAAACAGCACCGAGTAGTCGTCCTGAGGCTGTGGACAGACAAATGTTAAGGTCAGAGGCTGCAGCTGTAAACGGTGACGATGTGGGTCTTACAGGTGAAATCCTGGTTTTAAAAGACAAAGACTGAGCCGCGATTCCAGCTGTTTTTACTTGTCAAATGGGAAAACGTCTGATAATCTTAACTGTCAGTTATCAGTTAAATCAGAAACGTCACTCTCCGTCTTGAGGTAATGGA
>NW_019478418.1:0-1067 GCF_002814215.2 Seriola lalandi dorsalis | reverse complement strand
ATACACACACACACACACACACACACACACACACACACACACACACACACAATATCACTCACCACAGGTGTGTTTCCCAATCAGTAATCAACCAGTGAGACACTCTTGACAACATTCATTGTTCTTACCAGGTGTGTCAGTTGCTACGGATGCAATCAGTGGGACTAAAAACAAAACTGTGAATAAATGATTCTGACCTGAACAAACAGTATTTTACATGTTTAACATTGCGTAACATAAGAAACTTAAAGGGATCAGACCAAATTCTTGTCCATCCCCTCATCCTGATACTTTAAACTGATGGGGTGTATTGCCTAGATGGGATACAGCATGCTGCACTATTAACAGTAGCATTGTAAAAGTGACTCATGCTACGCTGTGCTTGTCTAGACATCATACAGGGCCCTGTTTTAGTGACAACTCAAAGTTAGTTGAGTCAGAGTTGAAGGAAACTTGCATTTTGTTTTCAAAAAGCCAGTTCCGCTTAACTGATTCAGTTACTATGGTAACATACCCTGTAAAGTTAACCCACTAACTGGCAGGTTTTGTTCAACTAACCTTGAGTGACCATACTTGGATGTTTTATCAATTCCAGATTATCTGTTTGAGCATTACTGTTTTACTGCACAGTCAATCATTTATCTGATAAATATTCTCAGCCCTCTTGTTGTTGTTATGACACATCATGGATATGATAATAATATTTCTTGAGAAATTGCATTTTTAGTTTTCAGTTAACATTCACATATTGAATAATCGTACTCGACAATTTTCTAAAACATCAGCTCATTTTCTTTTCTGCTGATAAGACAATTTTTAATGTTAAACGTCAAAAAAACGTCAAAGTATATTAAGGCATAAAAGGTCATAAAAACGTCATAAAAGCATCAAATGAAATAGTATAGTATGGCATAAAAAAACATAAAAACATCAAAGTATATTAAGGCATAAAAAGTCATAAAAACATCATAGTATGGTAAAGCATCAATTGAAATAGTAACGTAAGGCATAAAAATACCAAAAAAAAGTCAGTATAGTATGGCATAAAAATGTCAAAAAACTTGATA
>NW_019478417.1:0-1067 GCF_002814215.2 Seriola lalandi dorsalis | reverse complement strand
TCAACCTTTTTTTTTTTTTTTTTCTGACCAGTCAGTCATAAAATGTGCGTGAAGGGAATCAGTCTCCTTTGTGACAATGTGCAAGTCTTTATTTCTTTGCTGCTACAGGGTATTCCTCCCCACCAGCACCACCAGCACCCCTGGCCCCAAATCTAAAACCCAGTGCCTGCATGTCTACGAGACTGGACCAGAGCAGCTCTGACATGAGACTGGCTCGACCTGATCGCTGATCTGATTTGTTCCACTTTGGTAAATGGCGTCAGTGGTGCTGGAGGGTCAATGAGCTGTGTTACTTGAAGTTTGTGATCGGTAAAACTTTTCTTACTCCTCAAAGTCTGATATTACTCTGCAGAAGGGCTTTTGAATGCAGTAATGAGTGTTTCCATTCAAATCATCACATTTTCATGTATGTTTTTTTTTCTCTTTGAATTCTCATCTCCCCCTTGCATGCTTATTTGTGTCTGATTTGATGAATGTCTTTTTAATCCCATGTTGTATGTTCATTTCATTTTTCTTTTCACATGTCTTTATTTATGTTGATTTGTGTCTTGGACATACATTTTATCCCTTATGACATTGAAATTGCATATAAATTTAAAAATCTATCACTACCATTGTTATTTGGTGACCTTGGAATTGTAAGGTTCTCTAATGTCCCGGTCCGATATTAGATATTTATATGTCGTTTTTAAAACGTCTCTTTTTGCCAAAAAATTTATTGTTGAGATTGAGAAAATACAATTTTACATGTTAAATTAAAATAAATTCCTCAAACCTGCAGTGGATGAAACCGTACAGTTCCAAGCTCATGACTGATGACTGTTAAACTTCTCTTTGTTTTGATTTTTCTCTGTCCACATGGTTGTAAATCTGTAAAGTCTCCATAAACTCATGAACTGTCCTGTCTGCTTGGAGAAGACATGAACTCGTCTTCCTCGTCTTTTGTTTTTTTTTTCTTGGCTGTGACGAACTTGCAGACTCGACAGTGACAGTGGTGTTAAGATTTTTGTTGCCTTGGTGTCCCTTGTATAAAATCCAATAAAGCACTGTTCTCTTCTCTAAAATCT
>NW_019478416.1:0-1067 GCF_002814215.2 Seriola lalandi dorsalis | reverse complement strand
ATTTGCATTACATTGCTCTCGTGCAAAACATAAAATAAACATTGTGGCAGGAAAGAAAGTGTGGTAAGAAAGGTGTCTTTTAACTCACTCTTCCTGTTTACAGGCCCAGATCAAGCATCTAATACTAAATTTTGTATGTACAGAGGTTTTGAATGGTTTGTCTTTTTGTCAGCTGGTATATCATTGAAGCAGATGTTACTTGATAAGAACTTTGATACCACTCACATGGACTATTTCTTGGGCCAGCCCATAAATCCTTGCAAAATGTCTTTACACTACGGTTTTTGAATATTCAAATGTGATGCAACGTGTTCATTAGTGAACTATAAAGGAGCAATTTGTAAGTTTTGCCATTGCCATATAGCAAACATTAACATTATTAGCTGTTTACTTACCTTACTTACAAGTTCATCACGCATCAAACTTCATTCTTTTATCTGTCTCCAGCAGTTGAACTCTCTTATTTGGTTTCTATCACCTCCTCTCTTGTACTGAGGATAGCATGCTAACCAGCTAGCCCTGATTCAATTGAACCGCCTCGTCACTTTCTGATAGCGAGTCCGCCCTGAAGTAGAGCTGCTATGGGGACGTATTATAACCTCATGTTTTGCTGATGGCTGAAGCTCTTGGCAAGACTTGTAGGTAAACAGCTGTTAATGCTAATGTTGGTTATGTAGCAATAGCAAAATTTACAAATAGATCATTTAAAAGGGGCTGGTTTTGAACTACTCTTAAAATTAATACCTAATTTATTATTTATCAGATCTTGTTACTGATCAGTAATTCACTATATCAGTAAATTGACATATAGATTTTTGTTAAGATAACAGCTTCCCAGTGCTGCTGTGTCTAGAACGGTCGAGTCATCTGCTAAATAACATTATATTCAAACACTGTTTCACTGGGGGGGGAATCTAACTACAGGACAAATGATAACATCCAAACCGTTGTGGTGGCTGCAGTTTTGCCAGTCAAACAACTGTTCCGTGTTGGCTGGGCGCTGCACTCTGCCCGCTGCCTTCCATTTAAATGTGGGATCACAGAGGAAGTCATTTCAGTGCACAGGA
>NW_019478415.1:0-1067 GCF_002814215.2 Seriola lalandi dorsalis | reverse complement strand
CACACACACACACACACATATTTAACAGACCTGTAACACGGATGAAGTGCAGCACAATGGACAGACTCACCCCGTATTCGACGTGTAGGAGGACTCTGATTCTTGGCAGTCTGCAGTGTGAACATGTGTGAAAATACAAGGTGATGAGTCAACACTCAGATACTCCACAACTAGAGTAAATCACAACATACGTGGCAGTGAAATCAATACAGTGTAAGCAGAGAGATATCTACTGTGTTCACTTTGAAGCGCACAGGGGCTGGTGCCCTCATGTACAGTTCCTTTGATGCTGGCACCCCTAAAAAGCATGCATTTACCTTCCAGCACTATGACAGAACCTAATTACACAAAACCTGCCTCCAGAAAATAAAATGAGGGGAGAGAAACTATTTTGGCTGTCACTTTGACACACTGCAGATAACTTCCCTGTGTGTTAATTTGCTACAGGCCCATCACCTCAGGAAGTGACATAAACTAATATCAGACTCTCTTGCTGCGATTGGCTGCTGGTGGTGGCTGTGGGAGGAAAATGATATTTCAGGACACACCACATAAATCGGATTAACACATAATTGACATGTTTACTGGGGTATTTATAGCTTCCATTTGATTGGAAAGTGGGAAACAAGGCTACATTCATTGTCCAGTTACATTTGAGGATATAAATGTTATGGGTGCACACGTGCCCAAACTACATTACAAATCTGATCAGATTTTGATCGCTCTATACTTGAAATTAACTGATGGTAACCTTGGTAAGGTGTAGGTAATTCATACCACTACTTAACTAAATGCTTTACACTCCACAATTTAATTGTATTTGAAAACATTTCTTGCAGATGATGTTGCTAAATGAATGGCCACTTTAATGTTAAACGTAAAAATAGTGAAACAAAATTTATATATAACAGAATTATGCAAAGTCACATAGTGGGGCTACAAGAGAAAGGCATTTAGCAAGTGAGACACTGAGCCATATTTGTCTAAATTATTTTGTGTGTGTGTGTGTGTGTGTGTGTGTGTGTGCAACAAATAAAAAAGAAAAAATAGTAGTTACTGAACGTAAC
>NW_019478414.1:0-1067 GCF_002814215.2 Seriola lalandi dorsalis | reverse complement strand
CTCAAACAAACCTCTAAAAACACTGACTGATCCTTTATTTTCCATAAAACGTGTCAGAAATCCAATCCAAACACAAGATTTAGCCTGGCACATGTTGCTCGTCTCAAGCAGGACTCTACTAGATCACAAAGGGAAGACGCTGCATTGATATTTCACCAGTTTCCAACCCCTAATTTAATTGTTTTTATTTCAAATAATTAAAACACTACAGCTTTTTTTCATAGTGGAAAGGTGGAAATGAAACGAGCTGCGTACGTCAAGATGGCGAGCTGGAGTAGGTTTACTTGGAATCTCATCAGAGAATGAGAAATGAATAATTATCTTCTTTTTTGTCCACAAAATATTTCCCCAACAGTTTGTGCTTTCTGTGTGTTACATGTATTATATAGGATTTCTGTAGAGTTCAACAACCTCAACTTCTAAAACCTAAAGACCTTCTAAAAAACAAGCCCAATTTAATACTTGATTCACAATCTTACTTTTCAAGGTATAAAGAAAAAACAGTGAGGAGAATATGGCCAAGAATGATTTCTTATTACATTAAATGGCATTTTGCAGTATAATTCCTGATGATATAGTTAATTAAAATCAATGCAACCTGGAACTAGATAAGCAACAATAATGGATGGATGGACTAAACAATTGAAAATGATGAATTCCTGTTCATTTAAGTGTTTTGGTTTGCTACGACTCAGATGGCGCTGACTAAAACTCACACGGCACAAAAAAGGACTGAACAGCCTCCTGCAGCACAATCCACTGTCACAACGTTCCCACTATTAGTTTAGAGATGTATAAAATCTCCTGACGGCATACATTCGATTACACAAACATTTTGTTACTAACATTACATAACAACATATGTTATCGGGGTAATACAAAGAAGAGTCAGAAAGAGTGGCACAGAAACAGGAAAAGAGACTTTCATGATACTAATGAGAGCAGCATTAAAGGTAAATCCTGGGGGAAACAAAACAATGTCAAAAGAGGGAGGGGAGGGTCTCAAATCCATTGTCTTCACCATGACCTGCCCCCTTTATGCCCCAAATAATTTCCCGCCACTGAGA
>NW_019478413.1:0-1067 GCF_002814215.2 Seriola lalandi dorsalis | reverse complement strand
CTCTTGAGGCTTTTATTTTCACTTCTCTCGTGTTTTATCTTCACAACACAATATATTAATGCGACACACAAAGGCAATAAATGAACAATTACAATCATCTTGAGATGACATTCATATTCACAACAAAGCGAAAAACACTGAAGCTTGAAGTGAGCATGCAGAAACCACTGGTTACCTCAAAGAGCCGGTAATGAGGCACTGACTTAACATTTATCCACAGCTCTGTTGCATAACATCATGTAACCAGAGCCACTGGAAAGAAGAGGCTTGCAGACACTTTGTGAAAATTGCATTAATATGGATCTTTCCGCCGGTAAGTTTCCTATGACGCACTTTTGATATTCTTATCACGACTATTAAGAAATCAACAGGGAATAGAGACACAGCGGCTGAGCTCTGAATGGGTTGTATTGATCTATTTTGTGGCAGCGGGATGGAGATTAAAGTATGAATACGGTATTATAACATCACACTGGCACTGAGGATTTTCTCCAGAGAGCTGCTTTATTATACAGTATCTTTGAGAAAATCTTCACTGTCGGGAAAAAACATGATAACAGACACAATACAATAATGTCTCTGTGAAACTATGATGCTGCTATAGTGGCAGAGCAGAATATTTAAGGATAACTCTATTTTCAGACAACTTCAAATATTTATTTATTTATTTAGTTGTTTAGTTTTGGCAGTCATCTGTCGGTTTTAATATAATTTAACTCACCAGTTTGATAGATATGATTTGTGACGATGACATCACCGAAACATGATCATTCCCAGTCAAACATTTTAGACAGAGGAAGTTAAAATTAGGTAAAATGATCAGCTAAACTGACCTCTGTAAAGGTTTATCACAGTTTAAACACCAACTTCCTGCTTCAGCTTCGACCGTACAGTTGTTCCGTGCAAGTAAGAATTATTACATCATCCAAATGAAGAGATTATTTTATATGATCTGGTGATTTAGTTTCCAGCCGGTCTGATTGTTTCACTGCTCAGAGTTATTCATTTGAATAACGGCAATATTCAATATAAAGTGTGTTTTTTTTTTTTTTGTTTTTTTTTTTTTT
>NW_019478412.1:0-1067 GCF_002814215.2 Seriola lalandi dorsalis | reverse complement strand
GTCATCCATGATTTCCACTAGGGGTGAAGTTGAGAATGTGAACCCCCGTTTCACTGTTTACCTCTTCGTTAGTGTTTGAATGTTATTTTGAGGCTACACACACAAAGTCTAGCCTGGCAAGATGCGGAAAATGCTGGATTTTCTCTGTGTTGTATAAGAAAGTGGATTGTTCTGTGTTTTATGTATGAATGTCTTAGAGCAGGAGGCAACACTGCTTGTTTTCCTTCACTGTAGCCAATATGACTGCAGTATTTTGCACAGAACAGTTGAATGTTAGTGTACACTGTAAACATGAACACATCCTCCCAGGAATGGGCGGGTCTCACTCCTGAAGTGTGCTGTACTTTTGCTACTGTTTGTTACTTTTATTATTTATGAGACTTTGAAATAAATGTTGTTACACCACTACTACTTAGTCCTGTGCTTGCATCAGTGTACTGTTACTTTACTGGCTATCTAAGTGACATGTGGCTCCCCCAGCACACCTATTATACATTTTGTTGCTGACCACATCATGGGGCCTGCTGGTGCTTCATGACTTGCTTGCGTAGCTTGTGTAGCTTGTGTTTCGAGTTTTTCACAATAGAGGAAAAATGATTACACAATATTGAGTGTGCTAGATGTTTTCAATGAGCCCATTCAGAACAGCGAATGTGTCTGGTGACAGATTACCAAGAAAGCTAAGACTAGAAGTTGCAAAAGAAATCCCTCAAGTAAACACTGGGCTGTTCGGGTTAAACAACTCTGACCTGATTTAGGTTTAGATCAAATAATCTTTTTATTTAACAAATGTACAACAGAACACATGATACATGTATCGGCTACCCAAACACAGAACTCTACATGATCCATCACGCGGGTACAAAACTTATATTTGTACTCCCATCTAACACACATTACACAAACATGTTTCTTATGCTATTTACATAGCACACACCGGCTACGTCCTAAGTGACAACTAGGGATGCATCAATACTATTTCAGCAACAACAATCTCCATGCTGTTTTAACCTTTCAACTAACTCAACAGCTGTATTTTACATGACTACCAAACATTTCACAAAGCA
>NW_019478411.1:0-1068 GCF_002814215.2 Seriola lalandi dorsalis | reverse complement strand
ATGCTGATGTCATCGTTTCACCGAACAGGTAATAAAACCACACAGTCGTCTTGCACAACGATTAAAGACAAGAAGTAAATAAAGCAACTTGACAACGAAAGAAGTGCAGGATTGTTTGTGCTCTACTGAGTGACATAGTTTTTATTTTCTTCTTATTTAGGACAGTTTGTGACTGTTTTGCCCTTAGCATGTTTTTGCCTTTTTTTCTTGTCTGTTTTTTAATCTATTGTCTGTACTTGTCTGTCCCTTCTCAATCCTTTAAGATGTTCTAATGCTGTCTCTGTGCTCCTGATATTGGGGCTGTGCTGTTGGGGGGGGGGGAATCTGGTCATTTGGTTTGTTGTGCATCTGCACGCGGATAAGTACTACATGACATTTAGGGGTGTGTGTTCTCAGTCAGCCTGCTTCACTGAAGATATCCTTTTTGTTTTGTGTTGGAATAGTTAACAATGCTTTCTTTACCCATGATAATTGTTACCAGTACTTTCTCAGTATATTACAATTTATTTTCGAACTATAAAATGTTCATCTAGTTTTATTGTGGTAATCTCATTCTTTTTTTCCAATTAATCATGTGCAATTGCACTTCAAGCAAATCCCCGTTTCATTTTCTTTACACTTATGTTTATTGACCTGTATGTAGATGCCGGTCTTGCAGGGATCTGAGTTAAGATGTGGCAACTATCAAGATTTCATTTAGTGCTTTCACCACCTGACAGAATTAATGCTATTAGCTACAGTTGAGTACATTAGCTGGTGACGCTTGTTTTTACAGGCCTTGAATTTCATCTGCTACATCTTGTTATGACATTATTAATTACAAAAGTTCAAATTAAAATAGTGCCATGTGTGGTATATAGAACACAGTGGCCAAAACACTTTTGCTGACATACCTGCTGTAGTACAGAGGCTAGAGCTCTGAGGAGGACTACTGCACTGATGAGATCTGTAGTGAATATACCATCTGATCTGATCTGTGTGTGTATGTGTGTGTATGTGTGTGTGTCTGTCTGTACTGCACACACCTCATGGTCATGATTCCTGAGGCCGATGCTGATGGAGCGGCTG
>NW_019478410.1:0-1068 GCF_002814215.2 Seriola lalandi dorsalis | reverse complement strand
GGAATCTATGCTAACTTTAGAGAGCTAGGCTAACTAGCTTCTATTCTGCATGTGGAATAAAAACTCAGGAGAATTACGGGTCCTTCCAGATGTTGATCGTCCAAAAACTTTGCAGTATTATCAGATTATTACACCAAAAATTAGGACAATTAAAATTTCAGCTTGACGTTTGACTTTGCAGGTAGATGCTGAAAATACTGAGATACTGAACTTTGAATTAGGGCCTTTCAGCCGATGAGTCCATTCCCCAAACAGTTTACACAACCATCATAAACAGACTAAATTAGCAATTTTCATTTCCGCTGCCTATTTCCAAACATATACCGCTCACATTATGTCAACAACAAAACTCTTGTCTTTCTCCCACACGCCCTCACAACCTCTCTCTGTTCTCCCGCTCTCGCCACGGAAGCCAGGACCTGCCTCCGCACATTCATCTGGAGTAAATATTTTCAGCCCTAAACAAATATTTGTCCTCTCCTCCCGACCGGCGACTTCCTCCCAGGTTTCCAGGTCGCTGCTTCTTCTGATGCGACCAGATATCACATGCAGAGGGTGTAGGAGAGAGTCAGCTGCTTCATAAACACACAAATAAACATCTCAGTGATGCTTGGTAATGTCTTCTCTCACTATTTTATCTTAATGTATTGTAGTTATTAGTATTGGAATTTCAATGTTAATGTTAATGAAGTTTCCAAAACTCCATTTATCCAAGTTTGTAACTTTGTTTTGAAAGACACTATAAATAAAGATCATGATTATCCTTATTACTACACAGCTATCTGAGACAAACTCTTGAATATCGAGGACTTAAAGGGCCAGGTACGCTTGGAATTAACTGTTGGAAGTTGGATGAAAAGTGAGTCGTCATACGGAGAAGCAGGATGTGTCCAAACTAGGGAGAGCAGCAAATAATTTTTGAACTACTGGGCCTGGGGAACTAACTAAATATGGAGTTAAATATAAATTATATCCATATATTATTTATTATATTTTATTTTATTTTATTTTATTATATTTATTATATATTATATGTTCCCTGTGGTGTATGCCATCATGTTACGTTAC
>NW_019478409.1:0-1068 GCF_002814215.2 Seriola lalandi dorsalis | reverse complement strand
TATTGGCAGCACGACTTCCTTTGCCTCGTGTCTACAAAAACTGTCACAAATTCATGTTGAAAAATAAATCAATTTTATGATTTTAAGGAAGCTTTAAAGGCGGAGAAAAGAGACATGCAGTATTTGTATGTGCAGAGTAGATAAATAGAAATAACAGAAATGTAAAGTTTGCCAGTTACTGGCAAAAGACAAATTTTAACCCCCCCTATTGTTTCCACTGCTAATTTTATAAAGGCCAAAGCCAGAAAATGTGCTCTTTGTTTAGATTATCAAAAACAGACAATCAAATGTTTGTTTCCGGATGCTAGCAGTAGTGTTAGCAACATGGCTAACTGCTATCAGCGTGACTACTGCTCAAAGCAAGAAACAACCATAAGAATCCCAATTTGAACTACTAAACCGAGATCTCAGTGCTATGATAAGAGTAAACTATTATTGCTTACTTTTACATTTGTTTCTTTGTTACTTAAGTCCAGGGATGCATTTCTGTTCCAGTCCGACCATGGCGCCCTGTTTTTATTTTGGCGGATGTTTCCACAGTTACTCTGGCCGTTCGACCATCCACCATTTCCACTGCTTGGGGAAAATGACTGATATCTTTTTGTCTTGGTTGCTCAGTGGCACACACACTTCTTTTGTGCTTAATTTTTCTGCAGAGCGAGACAGAACAACAGTGAAAGCAAGGCCTATAGGGAACCAATCTAAATGCAGATTGTGCCATTATTCTAGTCATACATTACAATCAACATTTATTTCATAATGATTAGCTACAACAAAAAAGTTGTCTAGTAGCACTTTAAAATGGTATTTTAAAGGCACTGAGAGCCACCACATGATCGCTACTCTCCTCTCCTATTTTTTCAGTTATAATAATCTCCACCTTCCTACTTTACTGTCCTCCTCAACTTGACACATTCCTTTCCTCTGCTATCCATCCCTCTGGTAACTCTCATCTCTCTCCACTGAACTCTATTTTACCCTAATCCTTTCTCCCTTCCCCTTACCAACTCCTTGGAGAGCCACAATCTTTCTCCTCTCCTCTGCTCTCCTCTCCTTTCCTCTCCTCTC
>NW_019478408.1:0-1068 GCF_002814215.2 Seriola lalandi dorsalis | reverse complement strand
TCAGTTGTGTTTTCTTTTGTGTTTCTACTGTGTTACTGAATGTGTCAAATCCACACTTTCACTGGTGGTGGCAACACTTAAAGCCGCCTGGGACGTGGTTTTGGAATTGCTCAAGGAACAGTTTTTAGCTTTTGTAAGCATGTACAGGGACTGACTGTCAAAACATAGCACTCACACTCAATCACATCACGTGGACTGAACTTTTGCACATGGCATGACAAACTTGTGTAGTCGTATGACTCGCTCATACAGAAAAGGCACTAGAGGAGGTGTGTATGGAAATTCTGTGGTAAAGGTTTTGAATGTATTTCCATTGCATCATGAAAGTGATGAAAATGCTGGAATGAGGTCTTGAAAAAACACACAAGACACAGTTTTGATTTGATGTCAGAAAATGCCTGAGGTTTTGCTCAGACTGACGCTGCTGCTGTTCTCCAGTTTTTCTGTTGGCAAGTTCCAGGTTTGGAAATGTTGGTTAACTTATTTTTGTAGTTTTGCTCATTGTTTCTATTGGCTCTGACAACATTGTACCCATTACAGTAATTGCTGGGATCTGGGAGCATGTCACAACTACGAAGTCTGAACGAACACGATTGTCAGAGTCAGGTTGTAAACAAGATGACAGTTTATGTAAACCATTTTGCATAAACGCATGGCTCAGTCTTAAACACTAGATCTGTGGTGTAATACACTGTGCACCATTGCTGTCCTTGTCTACCCCTCCAAACGGAGAGGGCGCCGATCCGAATCTACTGCAGGTTATACATTGAATATTTATAAGTACACAACCCAAAGTTAAGTAACCTTAACTATCACTTTAACGTGTGTGCAGCTATCGCTTGCTAATGCACCAACAAGGAGTAGCACTTTTAATGTTGTTGTATTTTGCACAGTACAATGACAATAAAGGGTGTCCATTCTATTTCTATTCTATTCTAAGCCTGCAATAAGTGATTTTTTGCAGCAGAAACAAGCTGTTACCCCAACACCAACATAGAAGTTTATATGGTGAACTTGACATTTACACATCCAGCTCTCACAGATCAACACTATCATTCTTTTAGAGTT
>NW_019478407.1:0-1068 GCF_002814215.2 Seriola lalandi dorsalis | reverse complement strand
ATCTTCAAACTCGGCCTTCATCTTGATCTCAACTACACACCTGTAAAGTTTTGTGACCATATCATGCACAGTTGATGTTATCACGCTGTTAATAAAGGTTTTGGATCTGAACCTTGAGGTTCCGGTTTCACTTTGGCTCTTTATAGGTACAATGGTACCAGATCTGGCAACCTTATTGTTACAAGACTGCAAGTCATGAACAGTCACTGTTGTTTAACTGAATCATAATTATATGATGATCGGGGAGCGAGATACATTGTGATTATCCAGTGAGCCCCTACAAGGCACATGCTCACAGCATGTTGTGTGCACCATGACTCACAGGCACTCAGAGAGGGCAGGTAAAGAGACAGACAGGGATGGCAGAAACTTGGATGGATTTTTTCATGGTCCACTGATCCACCGATGTAACGGAATTTCTCCAAGTGCTTCCGGAGGCCAGTCTGACTATGACAGACTGGTTCATTGTTAATTTATTTGTGTGTGTGAGTGTGTGTGAGAGAGAGAGAGAGAGAGAGAGAGCAGGGCAAGGTGGGGCTGTGCGAGTCAATGGCGTTGACTCTGATGTTTTCACAAATCACACACTCTCCTCTATACTCCTTCATGTGACCCTTGCCATGCAGCATGTAGGAGTTCCTTGAGAGTCACCCCTTGTGCATAAGTTTTCACTGTCTAACTAATCCCCTAGTTTCCAGTCTTAATGCTAAGCTAGGCTAACTACGCCATGACCTAAGAACCAACCATATGTAATGGTCAGATATGAGACAGACATTTATATTCTTATCTCACTCTCTGATAAAGCAAATTAAGGTATGCCCCAAAACCTCTTCCTTTAATAAACTATGCATTGATATATACAGCTCTGAGCTGTGTTCCTGTTCATATGTGGAGGTTTGAATGGAAGCTCTTCCTTCCTCCGGCAGTGACTCACTGTGTTGAAGCTTAGACCTTAAAATAATGGCACAAACTTACTACAGTACTGGGGAAACATCTGTTCTTCAGCAAGAATCTCATCATCTCTGCATTGTGTGTTTGTGTGTGTGTGTGTGTGTGTGTGTGTGTGTGTGT
>NW_019478406.1:0-1068 GCF_002814215.2 Seriola lalandi dorsalis | reverse complement strand
GCATTCAGTTCTACAGCGACGGGCCTATCAGATCTGACTGAGCATGATGCTAATCTCTATTAAGGTAATGTGCCGGCCACGGGTCGGGGGGAGAGCAGAGCACACCGCTGGCATACACTTTGTTAGTCTCTGTCTCATTATCTGTCTCTATTTCTTATTCACTTAGTACAAACCACCTTGTTCAGTAAGGCTCTGCACATTTTCTCTTTCTCTTTGTCTTCCTTTCCTTACCTTCCTTCTCTCAGCTTCCCTGCCCTCCCCGCAACTAAACACCACATACATCTTCAGAATATAATAAAGCCTCATACCACAGACTCTGTTTCTCTCCATTTTCTTCCATGACAGGAAACATATATTTATAATGGCGGATGGAATAAACTAAACACAATTACATTCTGTGTTAGCCCGTGATATTGTGATACTGATAACAGAGTATCTTGTTTTCTGTTAGTGCATCATATCCAATAGCATTATGAATCATGTCCGATAAAACCAGGACATTCAATCCAGCTGCTGCACGAGGCCACAGTCACTGACTGACAACATGTTATAACACAGTAGCTCTTGTATTGCCAGTGTACAGAATGAATCTGTCTGAATGTTGTTATCTCCACAGACCATATTGTAGGAGTGATGCCGCTCGCATCCAGCTCTAAACTAATGAATGAGATGACAATGTTCAGGCAGGCAGATCATTGAGACGCCCCGCCAGTGTGCAAAATAAAAATTTATGAAAAGAAAATGTATTACACAATACGGTACAGCCAAGAGCAAATAAATGTTGTCAGTGTACAGCAGACGGGTGATTGTCATTACCATTACCATTATGTCACGCAATACCAGAAGAACAGTGATCACCTCTGACACGGGAAAGACTTCTGAAAGCTATTTACTGCTTGTGTTTGCTTCAGCTGCCAATAAATTACACTGCGGAAGGAAACAGGGACAAATGAGAAAAAGTTGAGAAACACAAAATATGAAAGAGAAGAGATTTTTTTTAAAAAAGAAGATGCATCCAGAGATACACAAGAGAAGTGATATAAGCATGTAATCCTTCAGGAAACCGAC
>NW_019478405.1:0-1068 GCF_002814215.2 Seriola lalandi dorsalis | reverse complement strand
GCTCTATGTCGCTCTGGGTTAGTGTGTCAACTAAATGTTAAATGAACTAGCTAAATGCTAAAACAAACACAGCTAAATTAAGACACAAATGTTAATGTATTTAGTGCACTTGCCCGTAGACTCCCACACTCATGCAAATATCTTGGCTTTGAACACAGAGGATCACAACTAGGTCACAGAGCACATGAATTATGGATGGTCATTTGCAATTCTCTCCCTGACCTCTTTCAACCTACTATGAATCCATATCCCAAACCTAACGGCTCAATGTGATCCACTCGTCATGTATTTGTATTTTAAAGAGCAGTGTGCTCTGGATGTGAATAACGAGGATGTGGAGTATTTGAATAAATGTGAAGGAGTCTGCTGAGAAGCTGATGTGTACAGGCAGCTCCGCCTCGCTTGATTCAAATACACCGAACCAACTCAGGGCATTGTTAAGGCTCCTGCCAGAGTCGTGTGCAAAACAGGAAGTCCTGCTCAAATCATTATCATGTTAACGTTAACCACACCAAACCTCTATCTACCCACAACTATCTCTAATTTGGATTTCACAATGACTGTGTTTAGCAAGGTGTCGCAAGACATGTTCATTTCCATCTTTTTTTCATTCTACATCTTTGATAACATTTCACAATGGAAAAGAAAATCATGCATTTATGCCACAGCTGAAGTTTGCATGTTGACATAGCAACAAAACACATTTTCACACGAGAAGTTCTTTATGCAGCAAAGGCAGCAAAACAAGTATTTAAGAAAAATATCAACACAATTAAAACACAGAAAGATAATAAGTGCTGGTGTACACTTGATAAAACCAAGAACCGCAACAATAAGGAGAGGGACTGTTCCATTCTTCCTCACGCTCATCAGCAGATTGTTCAGTCAGTCAATGTGGTAGAAACGCTCTCGGCTGCACTCTGGAGTCTATTTCCCCAGACTCCGGTGCCAGACCTTCCTCCATTACCCTCAAGCTGCTGCCTGCTAACCATCTCCACAACCACACAGTTCACCTGCAGCCATCACCAGTGTCCACCATCTCCTTCCCTTCGCTCCACACTCTACTCT
>NW_019478404.1:0-1069 GCF_002814215.2 Seriola lalandi dorsalis | reverse complement strand
TGCTCCTGCTTCTTCCATGTACTTTTGTGTGAATACTGCTATTCTGCAGGAAGTTGGAGGGCTCTTTGCAAACTTGTGAACACACGATTCAACAACAATAATAAGCCTGAATGTGAAAAATGTTACTGTAATGTATTCATCTCAAAGTAACTGTTAAATAGCGTTATTTTTCTTTCAGATAGTTTCCTCAAAAATATATATACTTTAGTAACTAATCAAGGCCTCAGCAATAAAAGTATATATATATATATACTGTATATAATTGGTAGCTGTGGAAGTGTCAGTGTTTCCAAATGTGTGGGAGAGAAAATGAGACTGTCATATTGTTTCTTATGACTTGTGTCTGATGATGTGAGCATATTAAGAGAACCCAAGGGGGCAGTTGACCTTAAACTTGTATCATTTTGGTTTTCTGAAATCTAATCCGCAAAAGAAAACTTCTTCAGTCTTGACGCTGCTCTGTGCTGTGGGTCTACAGGGTGTAGTGGTGGGAGGGTGGGGTGGTGTGCTGATCACCCAGGGCCTCAAGTTGACAAAGTGCCAAAACAAAACTTTCCCTTGTGTTGTTCAAGTATAGGCTATATGACTAAGCATAATAAGCAGTAACATATGAAAGCAATGTTAAACACAGCACTGGCAATTTCCCACAGCAGGCTACAGCATTACCCTGAGTATTTTAGTCTGTCATTGCTTTCATTCTACATTTATGCAAAATTTTGAGTTATCAAGGATATACTATTTTGGGTTTGTTTGGAAAAATATAATTTCTCCACCAAGAAAAAAAAAAGTTCCTTGTTGCTAAGCAACATTGTTTTGCGTCCTGTGCAGCCAGTGTTGTGTCTGACAGTTAATTCTGGCTTATTGTCAAAATGTATCTGACCGCACTTAAGATCATCCAGCTCCAACTCTGATAACTCTGACTGCACAGAAATACTAACGTCAGAAGTAGTTCTAAAAGGCTCATGCTCTTCCTCTGCCTTTGACTAACCCTCTGTTTTAGATGTATTCATTCTTTAAACGTCATATCACAGCTACATCAAAAAGGGAAAAAAAATACATCCAAAACCTT
>NW_019478403.1:0-1069 GCF_002814215.2 Seriola lalandi dorsalis | reverse complement strand
TCTGTGAAGGCCGCTGCTGATTGGCTCTCTGCTGGATGAAGGAAACACCCTCCCTGCTGCTCAATTCATTTACGCCTCACTTCCTGTTTCCTCTGGGTCAAAGGTCAAACACCAGAATAACTCTCAAAGAATGTGTCTTTACTAATCTGTGTGTGTGTGTGTGTGTGTGTGTGTGTCCTTGTGTGTGTGTGCAGATGAGCGGGAGGCGGTGCAGAAGAAGACCTTCACTAAGTGGGTGAACTCTCACCTGTCCAGAGTGTCCTGCAGGATCACAGACCTCTACATGGACCTGAGGGACGGACGCATGTTGATCAAACTGCTGGAGGTTCTGTCAGGAGAGAGGCTGGTGAGTGACACACAACTACACACACAACAATACACTACACACACAGCTGTGAGGAGGCTGTGATACACACACGTACGATAATGTATAAATACACATGAGTAAGAGGCCGCTGGGTAATGTAGTCTGTTGACACATCAGTGATGAGACTGTGAACAGAGACGCTCAGATAAACAGTGGGTCAGCAGAGATCTGTCGTGTGAGAGTTGGACCAGGTGTGTCCTACTTCCTGTTTTCCCTCTCACGACATAAAACTTTTTGGAGTTTCTGTGAGCGCCTTTGGAGCTGGTGGAGTTATTGGCCTTGATCCTGGGTCCAGACCAGACCGGTCCAGATAAGGTATCTGAGTCCTGGCTCTGATCCAGCTGACGTCCTGTGGTCCTTCAGGTTAATGAGACTTTTATTGTGGATTCGTCAGTGATGTCATGTCTTTAAACCACAGACTGTAAATAAAGATGGCCGTCGCCTCTGTGACGTCAGCCACAGGTTTCTGAAGCTCAGAGTGAGCTGCTCCACTGTCGCCATCTTGGCAGTGTCTGATTCCGCCTCCTAACTTCCAGCTAATCCAAACATGGTCAAAGAGGAGGGGCATGGGTGGAGCTGAGACTTAGGTGAATGTCACTTTGTTGCACCCACCTGTCACTTAAAGAGGCCACGCCCCTCAATCCTCAATAGCTGTAGTCCATAATAAAATGTAAACAGGTGAGTTATATAAACAGGTGAGTT
>NW_019478402.1:0-1069 GCF_002814215.2 Seriola lalandi dorsalis | reverse complement strand
TTTTTTTATCGCAAGTAATATTGTCATCGCAATATTGAACAGTGTCATTGCATATTTTCCTCATATCTTACAGCCCTAATATGTACTATGCAGGAATATTAACCTGTAGAGTTTGCCCCTACCTGGCAAGATCTCATCCTCCTCCCGCCACTTTTCATTTTCGGCGTTGCGGAGGAATTGGGCAGTGGTCCTGGGGAAGCGATGGTAGGCCAGCCTGGAGTACTTCTCTCTGATTAACAGTGCTGTAAGGAGACTCTTGGCTGCCTGCTCATAATCCTCAACTGTGATCTGGAAATGTCATGGAAACATTTTCGTTGTCTTAAAAGGCTTTACAAGTCTTAACAATTACTTGGAAAAGAAAAATACAAAACTAAATCTGTTCTTAAATTCCCTTTTATAATTGTAATTATACATGGTACACAGCTAGATGCGTGGTCTCTCTGGTCATATTGGAGGTCTTCAGTATTTTGCATTTCAGCAACCACGCAGCTAGCAGTCTCAGCAGTATTGAATTGAGATTAATTTCTGTCCTTTGCTTAGGTGAAAAATGTTTCTATTGAAAGTTTTATGATTCCATTTCGCTTTCTGGTGTGAAACGACCACTGATCCTCTCTCATTTTGTTGTTGGTTGTTTGTCATTTGTGTACATTTATTTTAATGATTGTACCCAATTTGATTGCTGAGATTGAGATACCAACTGTCACATGTTCATATTACATGTAGTTGTGCATCACTGTTCTGGAGTGTCAATCCTGTTTACCCCTGCACAGTAATCTCCGCTGATGGTAACTCTCTGGAAGTCTGGGAAGCTCTCTGGGAGATGAGGCTCAGGTGTGGTTGGGGAGAGCATTGGGGAAACCACAGACAGAGCCCAGTCACCACTGACGGGTATCTGTAAAGATACTGACTGCGAACGCTTCAACATGAAACTCTTCTTCCTAGTGACACACAACAAAGACAAGTGTTAATCTCTTTACAAACTAAAAAGTCACATCTTCCTAAGATCCACTGCAAACAATTCAAAGTACTGTCTGTCGTTTTATTTGTGATGTGAAGAAAGAGATTTAAT
>NW_019478401.1:0-2947 GCF_002814215.2 Seriola lalandi dorsalis | reverse complement strand
CACACACACACACACACACACACACACACACACACACACACACACACACACACACACACACACACACCTTCTTGCTCTGGTTGGACGTGCCATAATCACAGAAACAGGGGATGGAATTATTCTTTTCTACTTGAACTTGCAACACGAGGTTTCGGGACAGATAATCTTGAGGATGTCTAGGTGTGGAAAATGAATGAGCAACACTCTCAGCTCCCTCAACAAACACCACTGTGGTGCCCTTGAGGAAGCCACTTAAACCCCAAATCGCTCCAGTGGAGCTGCTCAGTGGCCAACGGCATCAGACTGCAGCTGCACTGAGTGAATGTCTGCATGAATTTGAAGTACAAGGCTGAAAAAGCAGCCAGCAAAACCCCTTCCAGAATATATTTTAAAGAAATCTGGATGTGGGCAGCACCCAGGGGAATGGCAATTCATTTAAGCCAAAGCTACAAGGTGTAAAATAAGAGTCCCTTGAGGAAATTAAAGTGTGATAAAACAAGACATTCACATATTACAGTAATACAACCAGCTGTGCTCAACTTGGATACCCCACATCCCAGTGTAATTCCTTTTACCCTCTCCTATCAGAATCAGTTCTCATGTTTTCAGTGACAGCTCAGACAGCAGTCAGCAGTGACTGGAAATTGAAATTGCTTTTCACTGTCTCCAAACTCCCATTTCCTAGCAGATTTCTTTTTACAAGAATAATCCCTGCCTGGATTTCATGAGGAATTCTCACTTGTCAGATGCAGGAAATGTCCAGTTTCCCAGCTGAGACACAGGCTAAGGGCTTTTACAGGGTGTAATGAATATATGATTTTAATATTTAAGGGTTCTATCAAATTACTTAATTCATAGAGTGATGATTAGTCATACATCAGGTATATAGTGGCATTGTAAATAAGGAGTTTACCATAACAGCAATATCCTTGCTGCTGAGCTGTCCTTTGCCAACACAGTGATCCATGACAGTTATTAAACCTGACCTTTGGCTTCCCATGTAAAAAACAAAAACAACTAATGGGTACCATTAGCACGGACCCTTTCCCAAAGAGCAGCTGACATTAACTCCAAAGTATATTTTTTTAAATTTATATTCTCACCAATCAACTTCAACACACAGTATGTAACTTCTGCCGCTAAGGGTCTCTCAATCAAAACAATAACAAAAGATGGCGTTGGGTGACGTCACGGAATAATGTGGGATCATGGGAGTTGTTGTTGTTTCCCATGGACTCTTCCTAACAGATGATTACTAGTTAACAAAGTTTAAGAGATTTCTTTTAAGTTCATGCATCATTGCGACCCTGTCAAATAATTTTTGGTAAGATTCAAGGAGGACATTGACGTAACCTGCACTTACTGTGACATGTACCCAGAGACTGTCTTTCACCTGTTTCGTAATCTGTGGCAACACATCTGTCGCTTCATTTTTGGACTTTATCTATGATGGTTTTATACTTTGTTTAAAGGATGTATTGTTTGGGTTCACAAATTATACAAGAGAACTAGAAACCAAATTTCTCCGGTGCACTCTTATCATATTACTGGCCAAGTTTTATATACATAAATGTTAGGTGTTAAAAACTAAACCCTATTTTCAATTTGTGCTCCAAATTTAAAATATTAATAAAACTATAAATATAGGCCTATATATATATATATTTGATTGTGTCAAACTAACCCCTGGTGCTGTTTTTATGATAGGGTGCTGAGATGCTGCTAATCTCTGTTTTGATTTTTTCTCTTTTAATTTATGAACCAGACGTTCAGGAGCTTTTTACCGGCAGCCGAATTATGCGCAGCGGTGTCCTCCTCTCCGTAACAGACGGAGGGGGATTTAAACCCGTAGAAACAACCATAACGCAGTTTCACGTTAAAAACTGTGATTCGCGCATGCGCTTTGGTGGACAGGGAGTAGCTGGAAACTCAGACTGCTTACCTTTGCTTCTTTAATAGTTTATGAACCAGACGTTCAGCAGATTTTTACCGGCAGCCGACGTCTCCAGCGGCCCGGAGCTGAGCTGCCTAACATTGGCCTGACTTTTTTCTCCGATAATTTAAGGTCCATGAGTCCCGTGTATGTGGCTTAAAACTAGATTAACGTCAATTTGAAGTTTGTGACAGGCAACCTCAACGCCGAGGCATGCGCATAGGGGATATGATGTCATTGACAGGCGACTAAATGACACGATTAAAATCACATGATTCTCTAGGTTTAAGAATTAATGGAAGCGTTTGTGATAATTTACGTACGCTACCCCAAAAAAATATAATTTAGGTCTAGTCATTAGACATTTTACAAGAACAAAATTAGGGGACTGCAGATGAAAATGATCCTTTTGGCTACATTTGATAAAATAAGGTCATGTTGATGTTAATCAATATGTTTGTCGCTGATAAGTAAATGATTAAAGTAAGAAGAATGGAAATCTGAAAGAAATAATAAATGAAAATAAAGGGCGGAGGGTAGACTGATCGCTCAGTCTATTGATTACATGGAGGGAGCACAAATGAATAGATTGATAGAAATATCTAAAAACTAGGTTCAGGTTTTCTCCAGGTAGTTGAGGACAGCCCCCAAAACACCCAAAAATTGAGCATCATCTCATTTGACAATTTTTTTTTTCAGAACATGTATAATCTGGTGGATGTAAATGAGACTGTCACATCCCACTTGGGCTGTTTGTAGTTTCCGTTTGTAAACACATACCTGATGCCTGTGGTTGTTTTACTTGTCGCTTTTGTGTTTTTTCCCCACCAATTTATTGTGTTCACCTGTGTCTCGTTAGCCAGTCCTCCAACAGTCTAGCCTCTCCCCCTCAGTTGCCAGATTGTTTTCACTTGTCAGTTTAGTTTTCCAGTTCCCACATACTTTGTATTCCTTGCGTATGACCATTTGCGTGTCCCAGATTTCTTTTCCTTTTTTTTTTTTTTTTTAAAGTAT
>NW_019478400.1:0-1069 GCF_002814215.2 Seriola lalandi dorsalis | reverse complement strand
CTCAATGGACCAAGTCAGTGTCAGTCACGCTGCAGCCTCAGCGGTGAAACAGCGACATCACGTGGCCACAGTCTGAACTGCCCTATTGTTGCCTTCAGGGACCATCAGCATTATAAGATATTTTCTCGGACACACACTGATATTTTATGAAATGCAGCTTTTCCCAATGGTGGAATTTACATTTACAGTGTGTGTTTACTTTCGTATTTTCAGTTTATGCTACTTTATACTTTATACTACCCACCTGCATTTATTTGACAGCTATAGCAACTTCAAGTTCAGCCAACAGAGAGCAGCAGAGGACTTCCAGTCTATTTCTATTTCAGCATTTTGGATTCTTGTGTATCTGAGAATACGTAGATAAAAGGATTTGTGCATGAAATGTCCTTGTGAACATATCATATCTTATGAGGGAAAATGAGTGGGAGAGCAAGGGGAAGGGACAGGACAACCTGTGGACCAGGAGAGGAAGCAGGAATAGGTGAAGAGATGATGAAGAGAGTGAGAAAGGAGAGAAAAGCTGAAGTTAAGAGAAAGAAGAGAGGAGAAAAATATGTGATGAAGAACCAGGAGGAGAGGAGTGGAGAACGGGTGAGGAGAGAGGACAGAGGAGGAAGTCTGGATTTGAAGAGTGAAGAAGAGAAAAGACAGAAGAAGACACCAGATGTGAAAACTAGATTTGTTTCAATGATGATAAACATGTAATCTGTAAATATAAATCAACTTCCACAAAATCTTTTTCTGTGACAGTACTGAAAATGAGTCTGTTGTGTTGTGGTTTCAGAATGATGGAGACAGAGAACAATTAGATTCAAAATATGATGCAGGCTCAGGATGATGAGCTTAAAAACAAAAAGCAAAGTAAAAATACAGCTGCAACCACCGGGGTCCAGGCAGCTCACAAACATTTAAATACCATATGTATTAATTGTTACTGAAGTTTTGCTGAAGCAGGACTTTGGGAATCTGGGTTTTCAAACCTCTGACCTTCGTATCCCCAGAAAAGGCGACTCACTGGTTGCGCCACTGGGAAACCGGGTGCTGCCCACGCCTTCACGCCAGTCGAGGC
>NW_019478399.1:0-1069 GCF_002814215.2 Seriola lalandi dorsalis | reverse complement strand
CTGTGATGTCTCAGTGACCACACATGTCAGAAATAATCCCACATGGCACTGGGGAGACATTAATTGTTTTCCTCTATGAAAAATTTTTACTTTTCGAAGAATGACAGAGTTATTATCCCACTCTGGAATTGCAAATGTTGTGTAACATGCTGAATATGCTGTTTGTCATACAGAGTATTACATGCAAGTATCAGCTCCAGAAACACAGAAGTCCGTCTACTCCCAAACAAATCCCAGTCCACCGCCTTCTTGCTGTATACAAGCCGACATCTGGCCTGTAATCTCCCTGTCTGTCGAGGAGACCTGTGGCCACCTAATGACCCCAACGGGCGTCATGCATGCAATTGCTCAGGATGGCGCAATGACAGTCTGTTTCAATATCTCTTTATACATACTTTGTGAAATGAGAGGGACTTGGAGGAGCACTCTGCTTTTGGACTGGACACTGGCAGGTTGAGGCAACATACATGCAGTGTGGCAGGGTTGAATATGTGGGTGATTAATATCTAAAGCAATCTCTTCTGCAACTTATAAAAAGCATTTATGGATGAACTATGAACTATAGGCTTTTTATTAAACTGATTTGATCTTGAAATTTGTATTTAAAAAATATAATGTTTGTTGATGACAGTATCTTGGTTGAAGAATATATAATCTTGTGGCAGTGCTGTATACCTGACACTTGAACAACTTCAGGCTCTACTTGCTCTTGACTTCCGACTTAGCTTGATTGGACTTGATAAAATTCCAGAAAAATCCCAGCTACAAAACTTCATTATTTGACCTCTGTATCATTGGTCTCAGTTTCAGTTAAAGTCATTATTAGCAAAGCTTTTTGTTATAATTATGGTCAGTGTTGAGATCTGAAAGATTGTGACTTGATGTGGACTTCCCTTGAAGGTCTTAAAGGTCTCAGTATTCTTCAAATGAGAGTTTCAGATCATCAAACAGTGTCTGGGTGGAGGTTTTGACCGAAAACAGCCCTGGGTTAAAACAGTGCAGGGGGCTGATTGGTGGGGGGCATGCTACTTCAGGCACTGGTGAGCCATTAAATTCAATCCAGGAAGTT
>NW_019478398.1:0-1069 GCF_002814215.2 Seriola lalandi dorsalis | reverse complement strand
TAGTTTTGTATGCAAAAATAAACAATAAGTACCTTATGTGTCTGTATATTTATACCATTTATTCATGCTCCATTGTCATGCACAACATTGACTAGACCATGGGAAAAATATTTAGACATGGAACAATTAAGCCTTACTGTTGCCTCAGATTGCAGTGGCTAACTACCATGAATTTATATCTGTCGTCCCCTGGGAGCAGAAACTGGCTGCACAACAGAGGGAGAGTGGTTTTGTGTTGTTTGTTTTTCCCTAAAATTGAACTGATCAAGCCTTTTCAGATAAAAACTGCATGTGGCGGATGACAACATGGGTGGGCTTGCTAGACCTTTGACAACCAGTTGAAGCTATTATAGTGTCTATCTCCCCGAGCCCACGTTAAGCCCTATATCTTAAGTTTGACTCCCAGGCACGTAGGTGTGATGGTTTCAGGTACACAGAGAGAGAGAGAGAGAGAGAAAGAGAGATCGATAGTCGTTTACTGTGTTGCAACACAACGTGTTCCCTGACATTTTGAAGCATTTGTCCCAGCAGGTTTGGACAGCGCAATCCAAGTTGGGTCCAAGGATCCATCTAAATGATTGGATGACTAATACACAGCCATTTCAGGTTTCTATTTTCAGCAACTAATCTAGCAGAGCAGTGATACAGACAGATGATATCCAGCAAGCATGAGTCATGTTGACAAGCACTTTTTAATAAAGGTTAAAGCTGCTATAATTTGAATCTTGGTCACTTTGGAAACTCCTTGAGCGCCACAACATACCTTCAGTTAGAGGGAATCTGTTCGACAAATTTGAATTTTTCCCAGTTGTTACATAGGTAAACAGTAAAGGAGGATTAATCAGCAGTGTCTGTTTTTTTGTGTGGTCCTGTCTAAAACTTCACAATTTGGTCTACCATTGCTCATGTAGCACCTTTTGTAATGAGCACCTCTGTGCTAGTGCCAAGTGCCAAGTGTAGAGAGACATCTGGAGACAGACAGGGGTTTTAGAGGTTTACTATAATAAGGCATTATTCTAGAAACATCTTAAGCATACCTGTCTTGAACACAACAAGGTTACTACCAAAC
>NW_019478397.1:0-1069 GCF_002814215.2 Seriola lalandi dorsalis | reverse complement strand
TGTGCTTCGTCCACAGGGGCCACCGTATATCACACAGAAACAGCACTGGTGTAAATTTATCTCCAGGTCTTTCTTTACACTCACTCCTGACTGAATACATTCTGTTCTTTTAACTGTTTTTTCTTGTGTGTATCAGGAACATTTATATCACACATCCATCGTCCTTGTCATCTTGTATTCAGTACCACAGTGTGAAGATCCTGTGTGAGGGCGTGGTGGCACCAGACTGCAGTCCGCATGTAGCTGCAGCCTGTCACCAACTCTCGGGCTGCTCTGCAAAAGGCCGTGCCGATGTCAGTTGTTCAGCCTTCACAGGTTCGCTGGAGACTTGTTGGTGTGTTGTGTGTTTGTTGTGTGGCTCAGTCCAGCTGGAGTCTGCTTTCCGTTACAGGGGTTTGTGTTGAGTATGTGAAAGTGTTGCCGTCAAAAGCAGCAGACACACTGGCAGTGACAGAGGAGGCACAGCTCCCAGGCTTCCAGCACATCCTCCCGCCTTCACTCTCACCTTAATCCAAAGTGAAAAGACAACACATTCCAGTGATACACATTCAGTGACTTGAGAGCTGTCTCCATCGCCAGCAGGGAATTAGGAATGAGATGAGTCAACTGTTTCTTTTCAATACTCCCCTCTGTGTTTTTACATCTGTGAGTGTGTGTGTGTGTCTGTGCACATACCCAGATTTGGCACAATGACAAAAACAGTAAAGGACAAACAGCAGTAACAAGGAAGATCAGACACTCATGTCTCAAATGAGTTCCTTTGTTCATTTGTTCAACAAGGATTTTAAGAAGTGGAATAAAAAGAACGTTTGTCTCTTTCTTACCAGATTTACAGCGATGATTTCATTTTCATTCAGACATAGTTTTTCATTTATATATGAGCAGTTTATTTTTTTATATCTGAGATTCTGGATGAATCTTCTACTGGACGTATATTTCTTTTCTTTTAAACTTCATTTTGTTGTGATTGACAGACAGCAACCTGCTTTATATTTCTATACTCTTTCTATTCATTTTGTGTTTGCATCCTTTGTCATAATCATGGCACCACTGCAGACAGTCCTTGGCT
>NW_019478396.1:0-1070 GCF_002814215.2 Seriola lalandi dorsalis | reverse complement strand
AAAAAGATAATGATGAATTATTTAAGCACATCACAAAAAAAAAATGATTTTCTGTTTCCAGCTTTTTAAATATGAGGATTATGTTGCTCTTGTGTGTTTCATATCTCTGGGCTTTGGTTCTTTGAGTATCTTTGGAAAAGAATCTGAAATTGTCACCTTGGGATCTGGGAAACTGTTATTGTGATTTTTAACTATTTTATAACATTTTATAAACATGACCTAACCCCTTAAAAAATTGACAGATTAATTGGCAATATAAAATAATCATTAGTCACAGCTGCAGCATCGAAGGGGATGATATGACGGCCAGTTTTAGCTTATTCTGATATTCATACAAGAAACCAAGGAAGTGAAAATGCCAAAGAGGTAATTTAGTGTTGCCATTAGATAGTTGTTCCAACAGAGAGCACTGACAAGTTTATTTTTCAACTGTAAAATGTTCCCCTCAGAAAATATCTTGGCCATGATTCCTTAAATAAATTAACTTAAGGGAACATTATCAAAAATGTCTCTCGTGTTATGTTTTAAAGTGATTATTGGCTGATACATCACTGATTTTTTTCTGACCTATTTTTATGTTTTTTCACTTATTTTTGCCTCTTACAGGTGACATTCACATTTTAACAACATTACAACCAATATTCACAATAATGTCAAGATCAATAATTCAGGAAAAGCTATTTTAGATGTTCCAACCAGTGAGCAAAATCACTGTGAAATTTTTTAAAACTACAAGTTACCAAATCCAACATATTTCTGGCACGGTGTTTGTTTTCTGATATGAAGATAGGAATGAATGTGTCTGTTAATCATCTCCACTCCACCAGACTAACAGGTGCTGGCTATGTTTGTGTGTGCAGTTAGAGTGCGTGCGTGCGTGCGTGCGTGTGTGCATACATGCGTGTGCACGTGCACATGGGAACTTACAACCTTAAGTCAACACCTATGAGAGTCAGTCGGGGCAGAACGCGCCCAGGCAGAAAAAGCAACAAAAGCCGCAGTTTCTCCATCAGCCTGAACTTGCAGGTTGTGTGGTCTGGTGTCTCCTAGATCACAACCAACCCCCCCCC
>NW_019478395.1:0-1070 GCF_002814215.2 Seriola lalandi dorsalis | reverse complement strand
GACAACCCGAAAACATAATGACTCCTGTCGCTGGTTTGGAAGCAGAAAAATGACAGAAAAATTTAAACGAAATAACTAAAATCTATTTAGAATGTGCATATAAACATGAAAAGTGCCTGATAATTGTCTACACATGGTAAGTTAAAGTCCGGTAGATACTGAATATTGTCTTCTATTGATGTGGCAACTGCTTTATTGGGTTTGAATAGATGAGCATTGGGAATAACTATACAGTGAGGTTCTTGGTGTCCCTTCAAACAGGAATATTATTAGGGATGGGAAGGTTTACAGCCCGACTTTTACAAGGAAATTTCACCCTGTGCACTCAAAGCATTTTGCTGAGCTCTCAGATATTAAGGAAATGAGAGAAAGAAATATGAAGGAAGTGAAATGGAGAGCAAGTAAACAAGAGGGACAGACAGATGGAAGGACATCATAAGGTGGGGAGTAGGCCGACTGCGGTCAAGAGCAAGTAGCACCGTGTCCCATCTGAAAAAGCCATCAGTATCTGCAGCGCTCGCATGTCAGGGGAAATGGTAGTAACAAGCGCAGGACAGATGACATGTTTCATATGGATGTTTTCCACAGCGGACAGCCAAGCAGACAAGTCACGTCACATCACAGGCATGAGCAACGACTCTGCCAAATAAACTCTGATGACAGAGCTGTCCGTACATCTCACGCTCAACATTATCAATAAAGCCAAAGTATTAAAAAGAGCTCCACTATGCGCCATCATCTTTTTAAATGATTAATAATGATGTCGGCACTTGCTGGAAGAGAGAGAGAGAAACCAAACCAAAAGAGTCACAAGAAAGCCTTTCACAAAAAGCCATGTTTTAAGACTCAAGTTCTGCTTGGAGGATGAGTAAGCCCTGACAATTAATAAGGTCTAGGCCGTGCGCACCCTCACAGGTGTTTGCATTTACTCTGCATCAGAAACATGGGCACATTTTGTCGAAAGGAAACGTAATGTGACTACAACAAAAATAATGGTCAAACAGATGCCTGTCGAGCACAGAGAAAGTCTCTCACCTGCTTGCCTTGCTTGCCCTGACGGCACGCCACTG
>NW_019478394.1:0-1070 GCF_002814215.2 Seriola lalandi dorsalis | reverse complement strand
CTATCGCCTTTTTTAGCAGGCTTACCCACGTTTGAAAAAACGGTTAACTTTGGTGTTAAAAGTTATTACAAGGCTGTAAAATCTCCAGAGGAGTGCTGTCACTGCCTTACGCTGTGTTTTGACTGACACAAAGCA
The DNA here is from genome assembly GCF_002814215.2 of Seriola lalandi dorsalis. Classification (NCBI taxonomy): domain Eukaryota; kingdom Metazoa; phylum Chordata; class Actinopteri; order Carangiformes; family Carangidae; genus Seriola; species Seriola lalandi. The sequence goes on along the minus strand of NW_019478394.1, from coordinate 935 downwards.
AACCCATGTAGGTTGCCGCACATGCCTAGGAGAATGTTGATGCTGTACAGAACCTAATGTGAGTTTAATTAACCACAGTAATCGGTAATCTACCACGGTTATAGTGATAAGTAAAATTTTAACCCAAATACTGTCTGCCATTTTCTTCTGTAACTTATTGTGAAACTGGTAACCATTTCATCTCTATTCAAATATGAACTTGATTCAACTAGTTTAAGCCCGTAGTCTGAGTGACTGTGAATCCACCTGCTGAACAGAGCCGGAAGAAGAAGGGAAGCACCTGGAGATGCTGGTTCACTCACTCCACAAATATACATGCACACATGCAGTAAGTGAGACTATGATGAGGTCACGTGCGTGTGAAACTGTTAGACTCCAGCTCTGGACAGAGTCCGGCTGCTCTGCTCTGTCTGCACGCCGCTCACAAACTGCTGACCACAGCTCACCATGGCCTGAAACAATAAATATCTCTAATCCCCGGCATGTTCCAGCCCCCGTTTAGCGTGAGAGCCCTGAATCAGTCTCACCTCCAAACAAACCATGTCCTCTTTTACATGCTGTATAACAAAGATAAAAACTCGAATTAATAACTAACTTCAACCTGACTTCACCTCGACAGAGACTCTCTCCTCTGCTGATGAGGTGAGGTTTCTTACTGTGTCTTGATTTCAGTTGATTTGAGCTGTTGCTTGATTTTATTATTATACCCTGACACTGTGATGTGCTGCTCTGAGTAGGTCTGTGAAGTGAATATAAGATGTGATCCATTAGTCGCCGTCACTTGTGGTCAGTTTTGTGATGTTACATTTATTTGAGGAGCAGTAACTTAAATGGTGGTGGTAGTATTTCAGGCTGTGAAGAGCAGGAAGAAGGACATGTACTGTGGGGTTACCTGGTGGAGCATCATGCTGCTGCCGCTGTTTCTGTTCTGTCTG
>NW_019478393.1:0-1070 GCF_002814215.2 Seriola lalandi dorsalis | reverse complement strand
GAAACGAAACAAGCTGCCAGAGGTAAAGCATACATTCTCTGGTTTCCACAGGTATGCTCAAAGACAAGTCTGTTTATACTACAGGTGTGTGTGACAGGTGGAGGCATTCATCTGAAGCTGGAGTCAGTTTATTAACACCAATTTGTCAAACTAATGTCATTCAGTATGGCCTTGGAAGCTAGCTCGGTAGCTACCATAACCAATGCAGCATGCTAGAAAACGTTAGCTTGAGCAATTCAACATCCAATTTTACCGTCACAAGCTATTTAGCAACCACAACACAAAACAACACCAGGGGGTCAAGATGACTCATCCAACTATGGCATAGCGGAATGACAGCAGGGTGAACTTTCTATTTTTGCTGACCAACTAGCCGAAATTGTTAGCACCGCTAGTTAACATCAGCAAGATGTGAAGTCCCACAGCCACACCCACAAATGATGTTTACATTTTTGACAGGTCACCAGCCGTCCATCAGTACACAGAACCAGGAAAACGTCACACAGATTCGGTTTTACTAAAGCTACGTTAAAGTGACTAAAACACTGCTCAATGTTAGCCTGTTAGCTAGCAAGCCAGCTAGGCTCAAGCCTCATTTCAACTCCATATACCTGCTGGCAGAAATTGCTAACGTTAGCCTGCCGGTGGCTAGGTTAGCTAAGCTAGCTCATGAACAAAAGGTCTGATATTGTAAGTGATGCAACCAAACACAGAGAGATTATGATTGGTAAATGCTCTCTAAGAAGCCATATAATCTCACCGAAGAGTAGGGCCGACACAAGCCGTGTCGGTGCTCTCTATTTCCTGTAAAATCCGCTCGTGCTCCGTTATACACTCCAGGGTTTCATTCTCCGCCATGACTGTTGTGTGTGTATTGTGGCTATTACTGCAGCTGCAGCGGAGTGCAGGTCAGGATCTGGGCTGTGGGGGGCGCACTACAGCTGTGTTGAATTCAGCGGCAGCAGCTTTGTTTCCACCATACACTGTATGGTTTCCACACATCCCGTACGTTACAATACAGTTGGTCACAGCAAGCGAATTGCACATCCCCAGACCTTTACCCCAAAGTA
>NW_019478392.1:0-1070 GCF_002814215.2 Seriola lalandi dorsalis | reverse complement strand
ACACACACACACACACACTATGGGCACCCCTTCTCAACATCTCACCCCATCTTTCCTCCCCCTCCTCCTCTCCCTCTTCCTCTATGAGGTGTTGCCTCAGCTGGTTTGGGACGCCAAGGGCCGCTTTCCTGGCCCCGACTTTGTGTGTCGTCTGGTGAAGTACCTGCAGGTGCTTGGGATGTTCGCCTCCTCCTATATGATCGTAGCCATGACGGTGGACCGCCACTACGCAATCTGCTGCCCCCTGCAGGCGCACCGCAGCGGGGCCACCCAACGATGGAACACCTTCATACTGCTGGCCTGGGGGCTGTCACTGCTGCTCAGCCTGCCACAGGTAGGACGACACAGGTAGGACTATACAGGTAGGACGACACAGGTAGGACTATACAGGGAGGACGACACAGGCGGGACGACAAAGCATGAATCTGTATCCTGAGAGTTTGATCATGTGTACCACTGCAGCTGCTCTGCCTGGAAGATTAATAATAAAAACACCAGGAGATCCACTGAAACTTTAAACATACAAGAGTAGAGTTACTCCAAAAACATACAGAGGCACTGCTGCAGTGTCAAGCTTTTTACTTTAAACCCCCGTCAGGAGCAGGTAGAGGTGTCAGGAAACAAGTGCCGGCAGATTACTCAGTTAAAGTTTGGCTGACGATTTCACAGGCCCACACTGTTATTATCCCAAGGAGGAAACCATTGTTTGGCCACACAGCTCTTATAGAGTCAGAGCTTCCCAGTTTTAGGACATCCACCCATTAAATATACATCCTTTGCATATCATCTTAAAACCTGGTAAAAAAGCTGCCAGAGAAGCCAACATCACTAATCACTGCGTGCTTTCTTCTCTTCTCATTTATTTTGCTTTCAGTTTGTGTTTCTCTTTTGTTTGAATGTGTCCTTTGACCTTTTTATTTTTACAGCTTTGATGGTTCCACTTCTGTCTTCTGATTGTCATGTCATATGACTGTATGTTGTCATTTTTGTTTTAACTGCTAGCATTTCCTACATGTACATTTCCTACTCTTCATGTTACTTGCTTTTGTCGTTTTAGCTTTTTATCATTT
>NW_019478391.1:0-1070 GCF_002814215.2 Seriola lalandi dorsalis | reverse complement strand
GATACCAGCCCCCTTACCATCATTAAGTAGTAAAACACACCCACAGTGGATTTTATGACTCAGGTAAGTTGCAATAACAGGAGATCATGATGAATGATGGCATTGTATGCTGAGGCTCTGGTCTTATTTCTCCTGCTGTATCCTGGTTTAAGTCATTGCCTAACCAAACAAATTTCCCCCCAGATTGTTTGTTGTTCTGAAGTCCAGTTGTAGTTTACTGGCTGGCTCTCTGGCATGTCACTTAAACAGTTACTTCCATCGACAAACAAGACTTGAGGCAGCCACTTCCCCTGACTAAACAAAGGAGAAGGTACCCTACTAATGCATGTGCCTCGGTTGTGCATGAGTGGAAAAAAGGAAAGAGGAAAGTTTCCACAACCATCTTTCATAGGTGGTTTCATTCGATACTAAAAAGATCATGAGATTTTAGTTTGACTGAGTTTGCTTTAATACCTACATGACTGACATAATGTGCCAGTGTTCGCTCGAGGAATGCAGTTACACTGAGCAGTCACAATCCAGATGTGAGGGCCTCAAACTGGACACGTTATATGCGATTACATCCAGACAATGACGGATTACCCTGTGTATGAGGGTATGGCCAGGGCAGCATAATTACTCATTACTAGTGGAGGTCCTGGTTTACTTACAGCAATCATATTGCATACAACAAAGATAATTCATCTGTTGCACAGTTAGTTTTTGTGCTTCAGTTTTTGAATACATAACCAAACAACATACAGCATGTTAATACTGTACGTTAGTGTAAGTAGAGCACATCACGAGGATTTCCTGTACAGAAGGTTTGTGACTAGATTCTGATAAAGAAAATTGTGTTAAATGTGAGCCAATATGTAAATTTAAACATTCTCATATGTTTAAACCTTTTTAATGTGTTGTTAAGCTACACAAATGGACAACAAACAGATCTGCTAGGAAAGCACTTCCTTTCACTGGGTTTGCATCTGTGGCGAGAGTACAACCACCCCAAAAAATGATGAGACCACAAATGTGTCATGTGTTGGCTGCTGTACTGATGAGCCACAGTTTGTGCTACTGCAGCACAGTGC
>NW_019478390.1:0-1070 GCF_002814215.2 Seriola lalandi dorsalis | reverse complement strand
CCACCACAGTAGGGGGGGTATGAATCTGACTCTTGTACCTGTACTGGGATAAAATACTTGCTGCCTGATGATCTAATGGGCCCGACATTCTGGATCAAATGGCCGGTAAAGAGGTGCTTGCTTCCATTATTGTCCTCGAGGCTTTGGAGATACTCGATCATGCTGTCTGTGTTGGCAAAAACATCATCATCACCGTTTAACAGGAAGCGAGCTTTGGGACAGTTTCTTTCCATCCATTCCAGGAAGAGTATTTGCTTCAAGGTGAGGTTGTAGAAGGTGTCGCTAAAGTCCCATTGGAGGATGTCGCTGTACTCACGTTGCTCCAGTTCAAGTAGTTTGTTCAGTCTTTCTTTCTCAAAACCAGAATTCATCGTTCCTGAGATGAAGATCCTCCGGATCCACACACCATTGTGTAGCCTCTCTTGAGCCCAGGTTTTGCGCAGCACCTCTCGGCGGTCATAGTTCGTGGGGGAGCTTTTGATGACCAGTAGAAGGAAGACTTCTGCTGATTTATCAGCTCCTCCACATTTGTCAGGAAAATCCAGTAGCATGGGAAAATGGCGACAGTGACGATAGTAGAGAAAATCTTTTACATTACCAGGAAGAGAGCTGAAGCCTGGGATGCTGTCAGCTGAAATATTTTGTTGACATTTTGGCCAGGAGTATAGATTGGACTTCTTTTTGGTGCGTTGCCTTGTTTGACGGTTCTCCTCTTTCACATCTGTCTGGAGGTTGATGGGTTTGGTCTCAATAAAATCTTTATAGAGATGGAGGACCAACAACAAAAATATTGTTACCAAGAATATTATTATTTTGTTGTTTTTCATGCTTGAGACCCTGCAATGGAAAAATAAAACACAGCTTTATTAACAACACATCTCAGTCACACATAAAATAATTGATAATATCTATTATAAATTAATTGTTCAGGTAAATTAATTAAGGATAAGGACAATCAAATCCATATCAGTCTGCTAACAAATTTCACTTTGGGCCATGAATGTTCAAGATGTTTTCCTACATTAATGTTTCAAATTTTCCTATAAAAACTGAATGGGACACACACACAC
>NW_019478389.1:0-1070 GCF_002814215.2 Seriola lalandi dorsalis | reverse complement strand
AGAGAGAGAAGGAAACAGGCTGAAATCTGAGAGCAGGAATTCAGAAAATGAAGCAAATGAAACACAAAAGAGGCAACTTTTGATTTCAGTACTCACAGGAAAGAGCCCAAAGCTTCTCTACTTGATATAAATCTCTACTTATTTTCATCTGGTTGCAGTGGCTCCCTTTTCCTTTTTCTTTTGTTTTCTTTTCTTCTTAAATAAAACTTGAGATCAGGTTTTTCATGGGTCCTGTCCTGCAGCTGGACCCTTAAATGTCATCATTCCATACTGGCACCATTTGAAGGATAACATAATTGTAAAATTAATATAACCTGTAGCTTCCCTTCCTCCATGGAAAATGCAATAGAAAACATTTTTACAGGATGCACACCTGGTCGTATTTGAGGTGTGATTTATTTAGTTATTTTAGTATTATAATTAGTTTTTTATTCACAACTTACATAACATTAACATAAGATATAATTGAACAACTGACTGTGTGCCTGTGAGCCTGAATTCAGGGCAAAACGTCTCTCAATATAATTATAGGACCTTTTTCCGAGCTGCCTTTGGGTTAAAATCACTGCTGCGTTAAAGCCTTGCAATTTATGTGAAAAGCATTTCACAGTAAGCAAAGGAGATTTATTGCTCCTTCCAGCAACTGTCCAGCAAAGGACCAACAGCACTTGCTCATGAGTGGCAGATTTGTAGACTGAGTGCCTGTAGCAGCACGTAGTGGTACACCAGGCTATTGAGAAGTGGGTTAGCACTAAGCCTGCTGATGTATTGATTTGTTGGCTGCAGCGCCGGGAGAAAAGCACAACATGGCCTGCGACCAGGGAATATCATACAACCTCCCTGTAAGCCACAGAATAGACGGCAAGACAAGTGCTGCTGTGGAACCCAAGTGGAAATGATTGTCCTGATTTGCAAGGATTCATATTTAATCTGATCCACTTTAATATAAAACTTTTCTCTTTATTTTTTCTTTTTTTTCTTTTTTTACAAATGCTAGAAAAAAATACACATTTCTTTGGGACACATCAACCCAAGACAACCTCTCGTAAACACATTTGGTCTTGGTTGTG
>NW_019478387.1:0-1070 GCF_002814215.2 Seriola lalandi dorsalis | reverse complement strand
CCTCCTCCTCCCTCACACTCTCTTGTCTCGCCTTCTGTTCCTCCCTCGCAGGTATTTCAACAGTGGCAGCGCCCCTCTAGAATGTGACAAGGAGTTCTGGGACCTGAGGGACAGCGTGGTGCAGTGTGAGCTCCTCATCCTCCGACAGGTCAACTTCCACGTCTCCTTTGAACACCCTCACAAGGTATGGTGTGTTTGTGCACATGTGCGTATCCCTGTCCCCCCTGTTTAGAGTTGAGCCTCCTTGTCTGCTTCTGTTACTGCTGATGTTGTCATGGTTGTCCCAGTGTGTTTGTGTACAGCCGCTGTAAAATCGATTGAAAAGGTTTTTTCAGATATTAGCTGAAAATTCTGTATCATGATCTTCTAGCTTTTCTAATTTCTTTGTTTTATTTGACCCTTGCATTCATTGATCCAGAAACTGTAAGTCTCTAGTGCAGGTGACTTTTACTCACCTGTGATTGGCTGATCGCCATTGTGCACATTATTAACTTTCTGCTTAAACTAAGACAAAGAGATAGAATCACTCAGATATAGACTGAATACAGTATTACAGCATTTTCTCTGTCTCTCTTTCTTCAGTATTTACTCCACTACCTGTTTTCTGTGAAGTCGCTGGTGAACCGCCACGCCTGGTCCCGAACCCCTGTGTCTGAGACTTCCTGGGCATTGCTTAGAGACTGTTACCATGGAGCCATGTGTATCCGCCACAAACCTCAACACATTGCCATTGCGACGCTGTACCTGGCTTTGAACAGCTACGGAGTGGAGCTTCCTGTCGGGGAGAGAGAGTGGTGGCAGGTGTGATTTTGTGTTCATATTTACAGACTGAAGAGTCAAAAATGTGTGAGTGCATGTCAACAATCAAGAAGAAGCAGCTGTGACTTTATTGATTGGACGATAAAACGTTATGTAAAGTTAAAAGTTTGGCAAATGCGTTAGCAAACAGACACAGGCTAATATTAGCATTTAGCTTGAATCATGTCTGTGGCTCCTGATAAACATAAAACATAAAATAATATTATTACAGCTTCCCTCTTTACATAACATTACATGATCTGCAACACTCA
>NW_019478386.1:0-1070 GCF_002814215.2 Seriola lalandi dorsalis | reverse complement strand
TGTGTGTGTGTGTGTGTGTGTGTGTGTGTGTATAAGAGGACTGTGCTATGCTCGCCTGTCTGTGTTAAAGCCGCTAATGAGAGCCAGAGGAGGTCAGATCCTTGAGGAATGCTCTTTTAAAAACTACATACAAATGCTGTGTGTGCGGTTGCGTGCATGTATAAGCAGGGGAAAGCCGGTGAACAAAGAATAAATGTGTGTGTCTCCATCCTCTTGTCTCTAGAAGTCTCTATCTGTCTGTGAACCACCCCAGCCCCGCCCGTTCCTTCTGGGGGCCCCCCGCTCCAAACTAATCACCCAGCCAGGAATCAAAGCAGCAGCTAATGGGGGCCTGTCTGTCAGTAGACGGCCTCGTCGGTGGAGGAAAGTTTTCTGCGTGGCATACCGGCTCCAACGAGCCCTCAGGGAAGCAAGAGAGAGAGGGAGAACAAATTAAAGCACATCACGGGGGGACCAGGAGGCCTTTGTGCTGCAGCATCTGCTGAAGCAAATATAGATATACACACAGATCCACACAGGGACACACACCTTTCTGCACAAAGATTGACCTTGGTTATCGCACTTTGACCAGTAGCCGTCGTGGGAAAGAGATTTAGACAAAATATCTTCAAATGTTGCACATGCTTCTGGCTTTAAACAGCAGCGAGAGCTCAATGCTAAATAAATGGTTGATTTCTATTTATTTAGGATGGGCAGTTACATCTACAGGTCTGTGTCTTAAAGCGGAAAAAGGCCAACAGTGGGTGCTGATATTTTATCAGTTTGCACAGATTGTCAGATGATCAGCTGATGGGAATAATAACTACTTACATTCAGGGCTGCTTCCCTGGATCAGGTCGTACAATGCTGCTCCTTTAGCCCCGTGTTCAGGATGCAGCTCGCCATGTGATGCGAGGCAGCGCTCGAGTGCTGCTCGCTGTCACCCTTTTTTTATTTGAGTTATTTTATTGACTTCTCTCTGATAGATATTTCTTTGAAAGCACACGCGGTGTGTGTTTGTGTGTGTGTGTGTGTGTGTGTGTGTAGGAGTGATGCTACAGTTTAGTTCTTGGTTGAAACTCCTCTCTGAG
>NW_019478385.1:0-1070 GCF_002814215.2 Seriola lalandi dorsalis | reverse complement strand
AAAATAACCATTAGTGGCAGCCCTAAAATATAATTTATTTTTTTTCAGAATGAAATTAATCAGAGGAGACAGTTTAGCCCTGCTGGTCATAATTGTGCTGTTTTTTCCTCCAGTTTCCTTGTATGAATGCATTTGGAGAACCTTGCTGATGGTTTATTTTCAGTGGAAGCTAAAGGTAACTCTCATCCGGGGTTTGATATTAGTCTCTATGGTATGAAAGTGCCCATTCTAATATGTCACTAAGGTGATTATGGGGTGTATTCCCCCCTTATAGAGTGTTAATAGCTAACAGAATGACACTATATAAATGCAAATTAGTACCAGCACTTGGTTACAGAGGCCTTGGAATGATGAAAATAAGCTTCCCCTCAGAGGCTTGTTTCTTTATGGTTATGCTGCCCTGAAAATGCATTGATTTTGTTTAGAACTGATGGGTAGCGTTGTATAATTCAGTAAAATTATGAGACTTCTTTGTTGCTCTAACTGTATTTCATGAACCAGCAGATCCAACCGTGAACTAGACTGTGAACTAAAGTGGGAGTTTTATGATCTCTTTGAACTTTGTGGTCTGTTTACAGCCAGAAGGGGAATAGGCTTAAGACTAACAATGACTTCACAGTGACTGGAGCAAAAACTGTCCACGTTTTCAGCACTGGACAGCTCCCAAATCTCAGAGCCGAATGATCCGGCCACGAACATTTGTCAAATAGAAAAAGAGCAGTGACCAGTTTGTGTTTTGAGCTGCTGGATTTGGACGTAAAGTCTCCCTCTCTCCCCCTCTCTCTCTGGAATATTGAAACCCTCCCGTCAAATGAGTCCCCAGCCGCCAAACCCCAAAAGGGATTGGACAAACCAATCCATCAATCAACTTCAGTCTTTAGCTTGGGAGGGACTAAAGCAGCCCACCAGGCCAATCACTACAAGCGTAGATGAGACCACAGCTGAACAGCTCACCCACACAAAGAGAGAAAGGTCCCTCTCTTTGTCTTTGACCAGGGGGGCTCTCCTCTAACGTAGTGACTGGTGCAAGACAAATGTTTGGCTTTACAGTTGGATAAGAAGAAGCTCTT
>NW_019478384.1:0-1070 GCF_002814215.2 Seriola lalandi dorsalis | reverse complement strand
CTTGGACAGCCTGTGCTGCTTCAACAATGGCTGCTGGAAATGAAAGCTCGCTTGTAATATTCTCAACATGACGAAACTATTCATGGAAGTCTAATGTTTGATCGTATGGTTTTTCTAATTCTAGTTGACTAATGTTGGGTAAACTTGTCACTGTAGAAACAGCGATTACATAACATAACATCATTGTTTCACAACTAAACGATGCACGTCACAGCTGCGTCTGCATCCTCGTCTAGTTCACTGGCAACCAATTCATTAGTGTATATAAGAGTTTTTAAGACTGTGTGTGTGCATGTTTGTAAAATGCTCACCGCTGCTGTTTTAATTTTTCTTCCAAACAACATGTGATGTGAGCAGCTCAAACAGGGTAAGGTCAAACCCCTCAGTTGAGGTTGAGAATGAATGCGGTCTTGGTTAAGACTTGAAGGAGGAGACAAGATGTGAACTCCGGTCTCTGGTGTCACTATCATGCACTTTATGCTGTGTGTCTGAATCCCACCCCATCCTGCTCTATACAACTTGTTACTGCTTCCTGCCCTGGAATAAAACATCGCCTGGTAATGTAATTGTCTGGTGCAAATAACATTATTGTTTCCTCAGAAACTTATTAGCCATTACAAATTAGATGCATGTGAACATAATTTGTAGGAAATAGGTGAAATTAAGTTTAAGTTTTTTCAGGAGGACTGAGACATTTTCAGGCATCTTGGTGCAATCCAAGAAGAAGAACCCGGCCTCGAGGTGAAAACTCTTTAATTGACCAATTTTTAATTAAAATGAAATTGGTTTTAATAAACCAATAAACCTGGCTGGAGTTTTCAGAACCAAATTTCACAGCGGCTTCACACCGCTGTTTAATGCACACCCTCATCCTAAATTAAATGAATGAACGGTGACTTCTGATGGAAGGAACGATGGATGAGGAAAATTGAGAGAAGACAGAGCAAAGATGAAGGGACGATAAACGAGCTGTGACACAGACAAGCAAAGTTCAGAGAGAGAGAGAGAGAGAGAGAGAGAGAGAGAGAGAGAGCGCACTTACTCTTGGGAAAACTAAATATGTCACATCA
>NW_019478383.1:0-1071 GCF_002814215.2 Seriola lalandi dorsalis | reverse complement strand
ATTATTTGTAAGATGTCAAACTCATAAAAATTCTACAAATAGTGGTTTCAAGGTTGCAAGTTTGATTTCCGTCCAAAACAACTTGTTTGTCTTAAAGCAAGATGCTGAATCCCTGCCAGCTATTCCACTGTAAATCTCTGGATAAAAGTGTCAGCTAATACCTAAACTGTAAACAGAGCATATAAACATGTAAATTGCGTTTTATGGCGGCTCTTGGCTCCACCCAGGGGGTCGTTGTACTGTAAAACCAAGCTAAACAGCAATGCCTCATACTGTCGACATCATCCCGCTTCTTCTTAAATGACACACCATGGATTTGGAGGCAAAGAAAAAGTTTTATTCCTGCCACCCCAGCATCCCTGACGCCTGGAATCTCTGAATCTCGCGGCACATTAAAAATTTATCCGGCAGGCTTTCTGTGTGGATAATAAAAAGATGAGCACCAGCACACACACGTATACACAAACACTAAATCTGAGGGGCCTGTTTCATCTTGGGTCTCCATTCCACCCTGTTGTTAGCAACGTCGCACGGCTCTGTCGTTTTTTTCTGTGCTTGTTGAAGCTGTTTGTTTGTTTTAACCAACACACAGGGCTGTACACAGGATTGTTACAGGGTCATGAGGTCACAAGCTGCTGCTGAGAGTTTGAGAAAATTAAAGGTTTCTCCCTGATGGAGTGTCTAAATATGTGGATGGCTTTAATTTTGAAGAATTACTTTGAAGTGTTATTGGCTAAAAAGTGGCTGTGTGTATTTGTGCCCTCTAGCTACATATCCCAGTAAATAAATTGGTTTCATTTCCGTAATCATGTGAACGATTGTGTGTTTTTACACTTAGAAATTTAGCCTTCTGGCCTCTTTTATCTTTAACTGCCTTGTACATGTTATCTTGGCTCGCCTTGCATATGTTAGTCCTTTGTGTTATCATTTACTATGTGTGGCTGTATTTCCGCGTGCGTGCCTGTGCGTGTGCGTGTGAGCGAGTGCCTCTGATTACCCCACTGTCCACTGCTTGTCGGGCACCACTTTGTGACCGTTGCCGTGGGCGACCAGATGGCTAATTGAGCACTC
>NW_019478382.1:0-1071 GCF_002814215.2 Seriola lalandi dorsalis | reverse complement strand
TCTATCTATCTATCTATCTATCTATCTATCTATCTATCTATCTATCTATCTATCTATCTGAATTGAACAATGAGCAGGTTGAAGGTTAAGGCAGATGATGAAAATCTCCTTTGGGTAGAATTCATTGTTCTGTTGCTTCACTGAGATAATTGCATCATTATATAGTAGTATAACTGTGTGTCGTGTGTACTGCCTAAACTTAACTCTTTATGAAATTACATAAAATAACAATATTCGGAATAAGCATAATAAGCATCTCAAGTGGCTAACATGACTCATTTGCTTAACAAGACTTGAGTGGTGGCACAATGGAAAGCATTAATTATTTGTAACACCTGAGCTGGTAATTTGTGTGTTATGAGTTTCCGCATCTGGATAATGCATGGCTGTTAAAAATACCTCTGCAGCCACATAGTATACACACTGCAGGAGTGGATTTCATCAACATGGCTTGCTGTAAATCCTTGGCTCAGAGGAGGTTACAGTTTATCACAAGCACAAATCTGCTCCCCTTTCTTACTTGATCCATTCACTGATACGCAAAGGAATTCAATCAGGCCAAGCTACCTGACATAAAAAGGATTTCTCATTGCAGTGGTGGGACTATAGTGCTGAACTGACTTCAATAGCTCACCACACCTTTAAGGATGGTCTTTTGTTGCACAACATTAAAGGTGACCCCTCGCCTTTATCCCAGTGATTGAGCGAGTGCTAATACTCATCATCGGTCTGAATTGAATGATTGCTTGGCGACATCATGCCTCATTGAGAACAAAATGGGCGGTATCCTCTTATTTTCTCGGTTCCCCACCAAGATGACTGCAACAATGCGTCTCCCCTGATTTAAATCTGCAGACTTGCAGTGTATTTAGGTTTATAAGTAACTGAGTGTATTATTGTTGGGAAGGTAAACCATTTTCTTTCATATATGAGATACATATATATGTATATATTATATGAATTTCCCCCTTAGGGATAAATAAAGCATCCATATATATATACTTTGTGTCTGTATATATATATATATATATATATATATATATATGTACTGTATATATGTATAGAGAGAGA
>NW_019478381.1:0-1071 GCF_002814215.2 Seriola lalandi dorsalis | reverse complement strand
GGTCCTGTGACAACATAAAAGTTCACAGGTTTATCACAGTGATAAATTGTAAATAAGAATTTGTTCTTAATGTCTTGCCTGGTAAAATAAAGGTAAAATAAAAAAAATAATTTAAAAAATGGCATGCTCAGGAAGGAAGTTACTGTAATTTTGGCAAAATGTGAACAAACTATATAGAAGAGTTGAAATTTTCACTTTCAGTCTCTTAAAAAACCAAACCTTTGAGTACTGCTGCCTAAATGGTAAGACAGCACAATTAACGATTCCTGTGCAGAAAATGGGTTCATTTTGAAGATAAGATGGTAATAATTAAATTCCTATTCATGTATAAGAGACCTCTTCACAGTAGATTTGTCATAGAAGGAATAGCACAGGTGTTACATAACATTACCCTGGCTCTGTTCTATTTAAGTGTGCCACTCAGCAGACAGAGTGACAGTGAGCCAGCATGTACAACAGCAGGACCCTGAAGCTGAAGCAGTTAAATTGATTTTTTTTCACCTGTTCTTTTCCAATTATGACTCCTGAAAATGTCTAAGACCTCTTGCCTGTAGTTTTTAAAACCTTCTCCAAAGAGCCCTTTGAGCCTAACGGGCAAACTGTCACTGCAGATATGAACTGTAACATTAACATCAGAAAAGCGCTACTATTAGTGAGACAAACTTTACCCCTGAGAACAGTTCTTTAAGCTCCTGCACAACTCAGCTAGAGGCTGGAGAAAGAGAGAAGACTTTGCCTAGTCTGTCCCTGATGCCTGCACCGATGTTTCCTCGGGGGTGTACAGAGTTATACTGCACTAGTTATTTGTGTACCATGGAGAAAGACCCTTTCATAACAGACGTGGGCCGAATGGGTTAGTGAGAGCATCTTACAAGCCTGTGTGTACATGGACATGGTCCCTTTCTATTCTAGTCTACATGTTTTATATTTCAAACTCTGTGAAGACATTTGAAACAAATTGGACACTGTAGTGTGGGTTATAATAGGTGGTTCAGAGGCAAACCACTGTTGAGACGGTTTCTATTCCTGGCAGTTGTACCTCTGTGGCAGTCGTGTGTTCCAGTGATGTAG
>NW_019478380.1:0-1071 GCF_002814215.2 Seriola lalandi dorsalis | reverse complement strand
GTTACTCTCCGTCTGTGGGGAAAGCAACATCTCTTAGCAGAGTAGAGGACTTTGTGCATACATGTCCTTAGGTGTATTGTCAATTTTAAGATCTCTGTTGTGTAAAAATGGTAATGTGTCTTACATGTGCATCTATGTCAACAGAGGGATAGAGGGGCAGGACTGAAGGGGGCGAGGCGATGTTTGCAGGCGTCTGTGTGGGTGGCTGGGACAAGGGTGTGGGTGAGGTTGTAGTGTTCAGCATGGGTACGCGGTTGCTCACAGCTGCAATAGGGTGAAAAAAATGAAAACAGTTATACATACATACACATACAGGTTAAGGATTTAGCAGGCACTTACATCTAACGAGATTCAACAATCTCAAATGGACAGCAAAAAGAAATGCACTTACCTGCCATGATGTCATCCAGCGTGTCTGTGAGCGTCTGTGCAGGTGTAGCTACCATGAGCCCATCTGGGGCCTGCTGAGGTATCATTCCTGGGCCTAACCCAGCCAACTGCTGACCCTGGCCCTGCTGCTGTTGGCCCAGCATCTGCTGTCCCACCAGTACCCTCTGCAGCTCTGGGCTGGTACTTCCCGGGTAGTCTGTAGGGTTGTAGTCTGGCAGGGGCTGAATAGGGACGAAGGCAGCCTGAGGAGGCGGCGGAGGAGGCTGGGGTTGAGCTTGTGGCGAAGGGGGCAGAGGAGGCTGCTGTGGTAGCTGTGGCCCATCCCTGTAGAGGATTGTACCCACCTGAGGAAGCTTAGGGTAGTCTTCCTCTTCGCCATCTGCCTCTTCCTCCGAACCCTCCTCTTCGTCATCGTCTTCCTCATCCTGAAAACACACAAACACCATAAGAGTTAACAAAGTCAGCACTAACATTATAAAAATAAATACATTAAAAAAAGAATTACAAGAGTTTCACCTCTTCCCCTTCCTCTCCTGGCTGCTCCTCTTGCTCCCCATCTTTGTTGGCCTCTTCATCCGTGTCGGAGCTGGTGTGTACCTGGGCACCTGGTGAGGTGGGAAGGGGCCCCGGAGCAGACGTCGTACTTCCAGGCCCCGGGCCCTGGCTCAGTCCAGCCTCCTG
>NW_019478379.1:0-1071 GCF_002814215.2 Seriola lalandi dorsalis | reverse complement strand
CATCCTTAATCATCTTTCAATTTCATTTTCATTTTCCTGTGAATGATATAAAACATTGGAGACAGAACTGAACTCACCCAGCGTCGTGGCGCCGCGGCGGAAGTTTCCCGTGACTCTGCTGCAGCTGCTGCCGTCGCCCTGACACACGCCGCACTTATCCAAGGTGTTGGAGGAAAACAGAACCCCGTCACATCCGATTGGCTGAGCAGCAAAAAGCAGGAAGTGGAAGTACAGAGGATGACATTTTAAAAAAGGAATGCGATGATGGAGAAGCAGTGAATATTTTCTACGATGAGATCGGATCATTTTGGAAGATGATAAAAAGATCAAGTGAGACAGGAAGTGATTCATCTTGAGGAGAATGCGTCTCTGTGTCGCTGACACATTCATCACAGCTCCTACATGTCGTGTTTTTACATTCGGATTCACGGACAGACTTCCTGGTGTCGTGCATCCGCCGCGATTCTGAAAAGGATCAAGCGTTCGCAACACAAACACAAACAGACAGTCGCTCTGTTTCCCTCACTCTGCTTCAGCCTCGTCACACAGACGCTGCAGAGCAACGTGAGTAATGTGTAACATCAGAGCTGATGGAGGGTGACAGGAGGCGGCGCCAGGTTAAATCCTGAGTCAGAAAACTTCACTGCAGCGTGTCTTCACAGTGTTCATGGCACTGGGATCATCGCCGTCTCTTTTTCTTTTGACTGGATTTTCGGCGTTTGCAGCATTTGATCGTCACGTTGTGGGAATGAATTAAATCATCTCAGCCTCCGTCGCTTCTACTGCGTCGTAAAAAACAAAGTAAATAAGGAGCTGGACTCACCTCGCACTTACCGTCCACGCAGACGCCGCGGTAGCTGCTGTACTTGCAGGAAGTGCCATCCCGCGCCGTCACCATCAGCTGCCTCTGGCCGTCCGTCGTGGTGCAGTGGAGGTCGCACGGGTTACTGGAGATGTGAACGTAGTCGTCTAGAGAGGAGCACAGGTCAAAGGTCGCTGATACTGGACTGTTTCTACTTTTACCTGCATGTTCCTAACTGTTACTCTGCTCCTGTTCATTCTGACGGACGC
>NW_019478378.1:0-1071 GCF_002814215.2 Seriola lalandi dorsalis | reverse complement strand
CACACACACACACACACACATATAGAAAACACATGGTTAACATCCTGAATAACAGCTATATACTTTCACGCAAGAACCAATGCAGCTTTTTTACTCTCCCATTTTGGGGAATAGCAGCTGTGCCGTGGGCATCTTCACCACAGGGCGGTTATTTGCAGAGACCAGTTTAGGCCTGTTTGTCTCCCAGTCATCCCTCTGGGCCCCCGGGTGGAATAACTTCAGCCCCGTCCTATTACTGTTTAACCCCACAAAACCTGCTGAGAGGCGCTTGATCCTGCCTCCCTTCAAAATAAAACTGAGAGGAGAAAAACAAACATAAAAGTCTTTGATAGCCCACTTTGAAATGATGGGTGGAGACATTCATTTCAGTTTTTTTGGTGGTTAATGAGGAGAATCTGGTTTCATTTTGCCAACTTGTCCTCACTTTACTACTTACTAACTGTAACTGAAAGCTGACTGTTAGGGAAGGAATCTATACAGAATTATTTTAAGCTTAAATCCACCAGCAAATTTCCGCTGCCGGACTGTAAAATTCGCAATTATACTCCGCTCTGTCCAGCGGGGCGTTTAAGGGTACACATTTGTCTGAGCCAGGCTGCACAGAGGACTTTATTTGAACATCTTGATTTACACATGTGCACATTTCTCTGAATTACAAAACATGCGCAGGTCTCTGAGTCCTCCCTCTGTTTTTTATTTTTTTATAGATATAAATACACACCCAGTTATTCTGCAGTAAACCAGCTTTTATTGGGACATAAAACTTTTTTCCATCAACACCATGCAACTGCTGCTGCTGCTGCTGCTGCACACAGGGGCATTTAGGAGGTTTATACTGAAATACCTCCCCTCTGGCTCCAGAGGAATTTGTCCATCACAAATTCACCAGAAACACAGAATCACAATCTTCGCATTGTTTTCCTGACTCGCTCCTCTGTGCTTTAACTCTCCTGGAGCTCTCAGCTCACTTTCCCTGCACAGATTACGTGTTTAACCTCTGAGAAGTATGTCCTGAAGGGGGGAAAAAAAAAAGAAGTGGAAAATAGAAGCTTGGCAGAGAATCGAGGTACA
>NW_019478377.1:0-1071 GCF_002814215.2 Seriola lalandi dorsalis | reverse complement strand
AAAAAAAACGAGACTTGTGCTTTTATGGAATTTTAAAGTTTGCATGCTTAAACACAAACAGGAGCGGTCGTCTTAAATGGCATTGGAGGTAATTATCTGCTAATTAATCGGACCTCAGAAGGAGACTGGAAACATGATACTTGATTTTCATTCCAGCTACGATGAGGGCGGCAGTCTGAGTGGTCAACCTCAAGTTTATGTTGTTAATAAAAGAAAACAAGTCTTTGTTTTAGATTGACTACATGCAATATTTTCAATAAATAGTATTTATTTACAATACGATGCTGCTTTGTTTAAATTTAAATCTACTAACTAACATACAACTTAGAGCTGAGGCAGGTAGATTTTTGCAGGTATTTGGTCACAAACTAAAGAACAGGACAAATCTGAATTTTGACCAGATGTTGGCGCCAGAGGAAAAATCAATGGATCATCACAGAGATTATAATTCATCTTGAGGAGAACATGAACATCTGAACCAAATTTCCTTTTTTTGTCGTATAGTTTTAATTCATTTTAACATTTTGACAAATACAGATAGTACAACTGTGACATAGCAAGAAAAAAAACACAATGGACATTTATATGAACAAATGAATTCAGCCGGAAAAATCTAATCTCACAATAAACATCTCTTTTCCATGTTAATATCATGTAATCCAATCTGAGTATTTGAGATTTATTTATTTATGAGGCAATGTACTAAGAGAATTTAATAACTACAGGTTCTGCTCCTCAGCTGTAAATACTCCCAGAAATCCCCTTTTTCAGTTAGATTAAATTGTTCCTTAAATTCCACAAATTACTTAGAAATGCATCAAATAGTTGTTTGTAATTTATGTAACTCTGAACCGAAGCTGTGGTGTTTTTATTTTCATTATCGCCACAGGGAGCTAAATATAAATAAAGATAAATAGGGTTTTTGTGTAACTCACAAAAAGAAAACTGTTATGTAATTTCCCTGTTGGAGCTGTGTATGCAGTAGTTATCTGTATTTATCACGGTCAGATTATCCTGTTTCGGGCCCCGGGAGATTTGCTGTTGGACCGTTGTTGCCTCCAAAGTAAAGTG
>NW_019478376.1:0-1071 GCF_002814215.2 Seriola lalandi dorsalis | reverse complement strand
ATTTCTGCATATTGTGCAGCAACATGAACAAGAAATACGACTGCAAACTGTAACCCTGGTTCTATGAGCAAGGGTGGACCAGGAGCAGCCTATCGCAAGGTTTGTCCTTGCATTAAAAAGATCTTGCAGTAAATTTGATACCACTCACAAAATCAGGACAACACTGTATTTATTTCACTTTAGTGTAAAAAAAAAAAAGTTTAGAAAGGAATGGTAAAACTTTCATTGGCAGACCCACAATTTCGAGATAGCTGTGTCCAAGCCAATTTCACTTTTACCAGACTTAGTAATATTGTCTCAGGATCATTTTCAAAGCATGTGTGTATATATGGTATGCGTGTGTGTGTGTGTGTGTGTGTGTGTGTATGTGTGTGTGTGTGTGTGTGTCTGTGTCTGTGTCTGTGTGCATTCAAGTACACTAATATTGGAAGCTGTTCTTTTTGGAAAGCTGCCAGTTGAAAGGGGGCCAACACAGCATGGGGAAGATGGAGAGAAGAACAAAGTAAACAGGGTACATACACTGGAGAAAACGGTGACGCCGGAGCAGTAATAAAACATATACTCACTTAACTCACACATGAAATCACACACATGCAGGCATGCATCCCCCCTCCAAGCAAACACATGTTCCAATACCAAGCACTTTTTCTTCACCCTTCTTGCTCTCATTGTCTCTTTTACCCATCGAGGGAGAGATTTACTATTACTGTTTCAAAGGGCACAGCCTTTGATCTTTAGCTACTATTGAGGTTCACAACTCTGTGAGTCAGAAACACACAAGCAATATGTGATTCAAGTGAATGAGATCAGTCTGATTTGATCAGGATATTTGTATCATTAGAGCAGCAAACCACATGGACCGACGACAATCCTGTTGATTCCTGTGTGTGTGAATAATAGCAAACAAACAGCCATGATTGCAATTATAAGCACACCTGCCAACCTTTAAATGGATTTGTAACGTTCCTGAAGAGCCCAAGCGCAGACAGCACCCAGCAGACGGATATGAGATCAGCAGATTTACAGACACTGAGGATCACAAACTGATAAGCAATCAGATGCACAGTGTCA
>NW_019478375.1:0-1072 GCF_002814215.2 Seriola lalandi dorsalis | reverse complement strand
GGTGTATGTTCAAGTTGCGCTGCTGCTATAAAAAGCACTGCAGCTTCTGAGTGAGATTTTTTTTTCTCAGGCTTCGTTCATGAATGGTTTCTATTAATGCGTTTCATTCGTTTTCATTTATTTGCTTAAGTGTTGGACTGAGATAAATCACCCTGCCTCTCTGTTGTTGTTTCATAACCACTAACTTTGGATTTGGATCATCAGTAACTAATCTTTCTCTTTCACAAACACACACACACACTTGGGCATTTCATATACAAACACATTGGTGCACACATAGGAGGAAACACAAAGACAACATGATTAATTGCGAAGGCTTTTTTGGGCATCGCTGTAGTTTACACTACAGTGCACAGCAGATGGAGCGAGTGGGAGGTACAGGCTCTGAAAATGTTGTGGATCTCGAGGTTTCACAGGTGTACCACAGACACTTATAACAGAGCAAGAAGGATTGATGCTCTGTGTGTGTGTGTGTGTGTGTGTGTGTGTGTGTGTGTGTGTGTTAGACTGCACACGGATGCTTGCATTTCTATTTTTGCTGCTGGGCTACTCAGCAGGCCTGTCCTGGTGTGTCAGGGTGTATGTCGTGACAGTGACATACAGACACACTGACAGAGATGGAGGGTCAGCCCGGTGCATCCTGGGAAAGGTCTGGCCAGTGCACTGCTTGACACAACTGAACCTGATAGGTTGATGTTGGGTTGTGCTTTGGTTGAGTTCTTCTGGCTCAAAGATTTCATTAAAAACACTGGAAACTTACATTTATCTTTAATGAATCACATCCCTGGACTTAATTCATGCATATATCTCCTTGATGCTGGTGGACTTTAATGTGATATAGCCTAATCTTTATATTTACTCTTCAGATCCTTTGGCAGGTCCATCAAACCAGACAGAAGCTTTTTTTTGGAGGCGGCACAATTGCTCCCAAAGTCCGTGGAAAGACAGGATTAGGTGCGAATTTGCCAGAGGGACATGAGTTTTACATGAAGACATGTATGCTCTACTTGAAAAGGTTTTAACTTGTCAGCTTGAACTTGAGTGAAAAATCCTGGGGATTCCTGAATCTGAT
>NW_019478374.1:0-1072 GCF_002814215.2 Seriola lalandi dorsalis | reverse complement strand
GAACCATTCTTCATTAGCATAAAGTCATTTATACAAGTTTCAAGTCACTCAAAATTTCAATTTCAGTCCAAGTGAAAAAGTAAAAAAAGCAATTTACATATCATTTTACATTTCATCAGTCTAGAAAATAACGAATGTTCATATAATGCTAATCAGAAAGTAAAAATAAGTAAATGTCTTTATATTACATTTCTTTTGTCATCACATACTGTATATCACATATAGTTTTTGTTAACAGAGACTTCATACTAATTAGATTGTATGTGCATCATCAACTGTACCACCCTTTACTGCCATATATGCAAAATGCTTGATTTTTGTCATTTTAATAGGAATATTGAAATACTGAGAAAAAAATATAGATTGTTTGCTTTTTTTTTCTTACCCACCCAGGTGTCAGTATTTTTTCAGCCCTGACTAGCGTCTTCTCTCAGGCTGGAGCTACAACTTCTGCCTATCAGAGGATCAGGCCTGTACCTGGCCTAAGAGTGAGGTGAGGCAGCCTGGACAGTTAGAGGAGATACTGCTCACAGAGATTTAAGTGAGTGACTAACTGAAACTGTAAAAGTGACAGGAACAAAAATATAATTGAGAAAAATGAGGGGGATGTCTCTGTCACCCCATCCCCTGTGGAAATGATGCCCTTGCTTGTCAAACACAAACTGAAGCTTAGATAACTTATTTTATTTCACTCTAACTCTCCACAAAACACAGTATAACACCACAGAGTGAGAGATTCACGTGAACACTTTGACTCCACTCTAGTGCTGAAGCTCTTGAGACTTACAGTATGTATGTGTATGATGGAAAAACCCAAATATCATCTGACTCATCTGACACGTGTGTAAACTATTCTCTTTATACAGTATATCCTGACAGACATGAGCACAAACATATGTCTTTCTTGTGTGCAGTTAATGTAGAGATTTCTAAAAATATCACACTATTAATCTTCTGGTGGAAAAATGTTGCAGCCTTTGGTTCAACTAAAACACAGACAGACCCCAGAGTACATTTGTGTGTGTGTGTGTGTGTGTGTGTGTGTGTGTGTGTGTGTGTGTGTGTGTGTGTG
>NW_019478373.1:0-1072 GCF_002814215.2 Seriola lalandi dorsalis | reverse complement strand
CCCGCCTCAACGTGTATTTCCCATATACAGTAATTTCCTCTGCATGCAAATGCAGTGTTACCAACTTGATCACACACACACACACGCATACCCCATGCTGCTGCTGTTGCTATGTGCACACTGCAGGTGAGAGCAAGGTCTGACACATGGCAACGTGAGGCCCTGTGTCTTCCTCCTTGGGGACCATAGCAGCCTCTTTCCATCTACAACGTTATGTGTTTTCGCATCACTGATCTTCACAAGTGGCATCATCTGCACAGCTGACCTACAGTAAAGCTCCTTCCAAGATCTTTTTGGTTTCACTCTTACTCCGACATAAAGGGATATCAAGCAGGGCACAGTGCCTCGATAGCTTAGTGACTCCTCTGGAATTTTCCCTGACAGAGGATCAATTTACTTGACAGTAAAGTGAGGCTGAAGTGAACTGTATCACAACACTTCACTGAATTCTACAAATCTGTTTTCGAAATATAAAATAAACAAAAAAAACGAACAAAAAACAACAAACTGTTGATTCATGTGCTTTGGGGAACACCATTTTTCCCTGGTAATGGAAATAATTTGTCAATATGCCACTGTATGATCCCAAAATTATCAGTGGAACAAGGACAGAAAATACAATTAAATGTCCCAGAGAGAATTTTGGACTAAAAAGAGTTGATTTGTCAAATTTGGAAGCCTTAAATAAATACATTACTGTGGAGTTTGTCTTTACCATCTACATTTGAAGCATGTTAGGACAGGATCCTTTAATGGCCAACCTGAACTGGAGAAATGATTACATCAAGGAAAACCTGTTGCAATGTACATATAGGCACCAGACTATTGTTTTAAGACTGACTTGAAAAATTGTGAACTTAACATTTAACTTCTCATTGGAAGACACTGATCATATTGTTATAAACGTCTTTATCATGACATACATATTTAGATGAACTACTACCTGCCCAGCCATCCTGGTTATGGCTCATTATAGAGAAACATAGACAGGACGTGTATGAACTGGGAAGAAAATCGAGTGCAACTAAAATGGCATGCAGTTTTATTTTTAGACTACATAGTATATATATAT
>NW_019478372.1:0-1072 GCF_002814215.2 Seriola lalandi dorsalis | reverse complement strand
GTGAGAGAGGTGTGGGGTGAGGGGTTTCATACACTGTTCGACCCTCCGACAAGCACTTCTGGCACCTTGTTTCTGACACCTTCTGTACTCTCCTGTTGTAAAATTGCCCTGTCCTTTCCTTTCCTGTCCTAAATAACGTCTCCTGACCTGAGAGTGCAGCAGCTGAATCCTCTCGCTGGCGTCGATCAGTTCCTGCTCGGCCAGCTTGCGGCTTCTCTCAGATTGCTCCAGCGCCGCCCTGATCTCCTCGTTCTCTGCCATCATCAGATTATTGCGGCGCTCCACAATGGCGAGTTGCTCCTTTAAGTCCTCCTGACTGTGGAGCGCTTCATCTAAATGGACCTGAGTGTCCTGAGACAGAAAGCCAGAATTTGAGGATTTAAAAGCACCATCAGCAGCCCCTTTGTGGAAACATTTTTCTTACCAACGCATTCACAAACCTTCAGCTGAGTCTGCAGGTTCCTCAGCTGTTTGGCGGCCTCGGCTGCCTGCCGGTTGGCGTGACCCAGCTGGATTTCCATCTCATTCAGATCTCCCTCCATCTTCTTCTTCGTCCGGATAGCATCATTTCTGCTGCGGGTCTCGGCGTCCAGCGTGCTCTGCAGGGTGTCCACGGTCCTCTGGTGATTCCTCTTGAGGTGGTCGATTTCTTCGTCCTTCTCCGCCACCTTTCTGTCCACTTCTGACTTGATCTGGTTCAGCTCCAGTTGGAGATGCAGGATTTTGGCCTCCTCGTGTTCCAGGGAAGACTACAGGGAGAGAAATAAACACTTAGGGTTGTGGTTATTTTGTTGATATTGGAGGGTTTCAGGACGTAATACGAACCTCTACTTCCTCAAGAGCTGCCTGGGTGTCTCTCTTCTCCTGTTCAGTTTGCTTTGCAGCTTTCTCCAGCTCATGGATGGTTTTAGCAGACTGCCCAACTTGCTCTGTGATATCTGTGATCTCCTCTATGAAATGTGCAGAAAAACATTTATGTTAATAAACAGAACAATCACCACAGCTTCTCAGTACCCCCAAAAAAGAAAGATCTGTTTCCAGCAGAGCTCTCACGTTGGAGATTTTTATTCTC
>NW_019478371.1:0-1072 GCF_002814215.2 Seriola lalandi dorsalis | reverse complement strand
TGTGTGTGTGTGTGTGTGTGTGTTGGTCACAGAGTGTACAGTTAAACATACAACCCCCATGTGAGACATGAAGTGGGTCAGTGTGTGTGCGATGATGTACATAAAAGTGTTTGACTGAATACTGTAATAAAAGCTACTACTACTACTTGTGTGTGTGTGTGTGTGTGTGTGTGTGTGTGTGTGTGTGAGATGAGCGGCAGGTAGCTGCCACTCTGTACCCCGGCTCAGGGTCTGGCTGCCCTCCCCTTAACCCCAGGAGCCCTGCATCCATCAGCAGCCCTGCAGGGGGCAAACACCCTTCCCCCTCTGCTCCTTCTCTCCCTCTCTCCCTCTCTGTTCCTCCACTCATGACCAAAGCTCCACCAGTGTCGCCTTAGGAAAAAAACACATTCTACACTGAAAATAAAACAGGTTCATATTTGACAATATTAATGTTAAAATGTCTGTAAAAACATTCGGGCCGTCACGGGACACTTAAAGTTGTAGCTTCACTAAATGAACCATATACCTTTAACCTGCCGGTGTTTTGTATGTTTTTGGCCACTTACTACCAACTATATATATTATACATTAAGTAACATTTTTCATTTGGCAGCGACTGCTATAAAAATCATCTGTTAGCATATTGAAACCTCAGGTAGACCGGGACTGGCTGTAAACATCATATCTGTTTTTGGCGTTTACAGGGTCACATGATGCTTGTGTAGTTATGCAGTGGTAAAGTGGAGGCTGATCTGAACAGTCTGCACTGCAGTACCAATAATAATAATGTAACTGATGCAAAAGCCAGAGAATCAAGGTGTTAGCACAGAGATTGGGAAATTAGAATTTTATGCGCCACACAATTGGAATAACATGCAAAAAAGATTCAAATTAGGTGGCTCAGTTCCTTTTGATGTTTTTGAATCTCTGTTAGCTGACCCGTGGAGTCACAACCTTTATGGTCATATATTGCTTTTATGGGACTCATGTCCTATATTGTATGTTTTATTGCTTTTATATAGGGCTTTTGTTGTTTTTATACATTACAGTGTATATTGCTAATCATTCAAAATAGTTTTTACATTTGTGG
>NW_019478370.1:0-1073 GCF_002814215.2 Seriola lalandi dorsalis | reverse complement strand
CAGGGGAACAGCTAGCCAGGCAGTCAGAAGTTAACAAAATCTTGCAGCCAGAATCACCTAAGTTTATTATTGAACACATTATCTCTTGTTTGTTAAGGTCACACAAAAATCAAAGTGTAAAAATGACAATTATTACTCTTTTTATGGGAATTTTGTACTTTTTCTTGATCCTGACCAGTAACTTCTTGGACTCTTTACTAGTTGCCTGGCAACTGGTTCTGGCTAGGAAGTAGTCTGGCAAAAAGGTCCAGTTAAAAGAGCAAAGTTATTGCAAGCAAGATACAATGTTTTCATTTATGGGCTTTAGGGTGGAATCAGTTTTCTCAATAAGGATATTTCCCAAAATGTTGAAGTACTTCTTTAATGCAGTAGTTAATATTACGACCTGCCTTTTCTTGTAATTCATAATGCACACCCTGAATGATTACAGATGTAGTCTCTGTTCCCTTTCAGAGTAGCACCTCTTAGAATATTCATTGAAGCCAGTGACAGGTACCTGTTCACTGATAAGGCAGATTTCACTCTGTCAAGTATCTGACTGCTTGCCTGGTATAGCCACACTGCACTGGAGGAGGAAGACAAGAAGAGCAAGAGATGAGACAGCGAGGGAAAATGAAAGTAGCCATCAGGGGACATAGACAAGACAGCAGGGGAATAGGGGGAGGAGTAACAGGTTCCATTTGACCTGTACAATTTTCTCTTTCTTCATCAAATTCTTCATCCTCTATGACCTGAATAGAAACAAACAACAGCAAAAAAATGTGGCAGCAGCCAACCTTACACAAAAATGGGTAGTACTTGGCTTCATCCTTTTGTGTGTAGGAATGTGAATTTAAACCAAGTACAATTCAAATTAAAACAAAAATAATTTAAAATAAAATCTTGTGACCCATCCCCCACTGTAATGCACAATCTTCCCAGGCCTCATCCCTCTCCTCCTCAGAGGGCTTAACTCTACTCCTGGTGTCCCGGATTACGCAGCCAATTAGGGCGAAGGCAAAGCCCCTTCTGCTACCGAGCCTGGCTGGAGAGTGGTGTATGCAAGTGTGTGTGTGTGTGTGTGTGTGTGTGTG
>NW_019478369.1:0-1073 GCF_002814215.2 Seriola lalandi dorsalis | reverse complement strand
AGAGAGAGAGAGAGAGAGAGAGAGAGAGACAGAAAGAGAGATAAGGCTCCATCACACAGCCACAGAGAGAGGTAAATGCATGTGTGTCAGTGTGTGTATCAAGGCTATCTATTAAACCTAACAGATCCTCATCATTCAAACTCTGTCATTATAATCTTTGCAGCTGACAGTGGGCAAAGAAATAAACTGGTGGCAATGTGCAGTGTGATTAGGAACGCATCAGGAATAATTGAATAACGTAAAGTTAGAAAAGATCAAGCTCAAGCTAAATCAATGCTCTACATAAAAGCTGTTACAACACATGCATGCACACACGCACACACACACACACACATACACAGCAGGTGCTGGTTAACATAGCATGTGACAGGCTGTAACTCAAAGGTGTCTATTACTGTAAATATTTTATGGTAAACACTGAACGGCCCCCACTCTCTGTCAGACTTCGGCTAATACTTCAAACATCAATATGTAGCAACACCTCTATGTTTGAACACAGTCAACCCTTCATCTATTCATCGGTCCATTCATTCATCCACCCATCCATCCATCACTCTCTGTCTTGCTCTAAGTTCATTTACCATCTCCACTTCCTTTCCTATCAAACCTCCTCTCCTCTTCCTCTCCATTTCCTCCCTCCCTTCCTCCCTTCTCCTGGCACAAATCAAATTATGTTGTCAACTTCAAAAATGAAATGAGCCACTGTTCATATTTCTTGTTCTGCACAAACACAAACATGTGTTAATTTGTGTCGCTGCCCTAACAGATTTCCCTGCAGGACACGCTGGTATAGATTACCTCCTTCTGCCGGGTTGAAGGCGGTGAGGGAGTGGGGAGGATTTTTCTGTGTGGGTACGGATGTGATTAAACTGTTACTCAAGCTATTTCAGCCTTGTGGAGCGAATACATAATAGACTGTAATTAAGAAAATGTAAAAAATGATTAGGCCTTGACTGCCGGCATATTATCAAGTCTTCTTCTCCAGAATGCACAGAAAATAACACTGAAATGTCAATAAATAAGAAATGACAGGCTGAACTAGAGTGGCAGTCAGAGCACATACCAGCACCAAA
>NW_019478368.1:0-1073 GCF_002814215.2 Seriola lalandi dorsalis | reverse complement strand
AGATTTTAGAGAAGAGAACAGTGCTTTATTGGATTTTATACAAGGGACACCAAGGCAACAAAAATCTTAACACCACTGTCACTGTCGAGTCTGCAAGTTCGTCACAGCCAAGAAAAAAAAAACAAAAGACGAGGAAGACGAGTTCATGTCTTCTCCAAGCAGACAGGACAGTTCATGAGTTTATGGAGACTTTACAGATTTACAACCATGTGGACAGAGAAAAATCAAAACAAAGAGAAGTTTAACAGTCATCAGTCATGAGCTTGGAACTGTACGGTTTCATCCACTGCAGGTTTGAGGAATTTATTTTAATTTAACATGTAAAATTGTATTTTCTCAATCTCAACAATAAATTTTTTGGCAAAAAGAGACGTTTTAAAAACGACATATAAATATCTAATATCGGACCGGGACATTAGAGAACCTTACAATTCCAAGGTCACCAAATAACAATGGTAGTGATAGATTTTTAAATTTATATGCAATTTCAATGTCATAAGGGATAAAATGTATGTCCAAGACACAAATCAACATAAATAAAGACATGTGAAAAGAAAAATGAAATGAACATACAACATGGGATTAAAAAGACATTCATCAAATCAGACACAAATAAGCATGCAAGGGGGAGATGAGAATTCAAAGAGAAAAAAAAACATACATGAAAATGTGATGATTTGAATGGAAACACTCATTACTGCATTCAAAAGCCCTTCTGCAGAGTAATATCAGACTTTGAGGAGTAAGAAAAGTTTTACCGATCACAAACTTCAAGTAACACAGCTCATTGACCCTCCAGCACCACTGACGCCATTTACCAAAGTGGAACAAATCAGATCAGCGATCAGGTCGAGCCAGTCTCATGTCAGAGCTGCTCTGGTCCAGTCTCGTAGACATGCAGGCACTGGGTTTTAGATTTGGGGCCAGGGGTGCTGGTGGTGCTGGTGGGGAGGAATACCCTGTAGCAGCAAAGAAATAAAGACTTGCACATTGTCACAAAGGAGACTGATTCCCTTCACGCACATTTTATGACTGACTGGTCAGAAAAAAAAAAAAAAAAAAGATGAGACTGA
>NW_019478367.1:0-1073 GCF_002814215.2 Seriola lalandi dorsalis | reverse complement strand
CTTTCCTGTCTCTCTCTCACTGTACTGTCATAATAAAGGCAAAAAAAAAAAACAAGAAATATCAAGACTGGGATAAATCTTTTCGAGGTAGTGTGTGATGGATTCTGGATTATGTTCAGTGATAATCTTCAATTGCCAAATCTTCTGGCTGGTAACTACAGTGGTTTAAAGTCTAGAGGGGACGGGGCAGGAAAAGATGGCTGCCATTGTTCCAAATAGCAAACATAAATTATTGGCTGGAGATGGGACACATTATTATAATCTTAATCTGCCGCTACATGCTCAATTGTACATTGCAATGTCCCATACATATAGTGTTATACTTATGTTAAATATTAA
Source organism: Seriola lalandi dorsalis (assembly GCF_002814215.2). Lineage (NCBI taxonomy): Eukaryota > Metazoa > Chordata > Actinopteri > Carangiformes > Carangidae > Seriola > Seriola lalandi. The sequence continues at coordinate 734 of NW_019478367.1, read as the reverse complement.
CATTGTTAATATAAATCTATTGATTAAAGCTGTAAAATATTGATTGTAGCCACTTTACTGGTCCCATGTTCTAGTAAGGAACGCTTTATTAAGAGTTGAACTAATTTTAGTTGTTAAAAATGATTCAGTCATGATTTATGGACTGTTAGCAAGCAACCTAGCAACATTTAGGTCGCTGGGTTGTGACAAAACCTCTTCTATTTGCTCATAAATATTAGTGATAAACTAATAAATGCCTATTAATTTCTCACATGTAGGCCACCGAGTCTGCAGTCACAAATGTCAATAATTCATTAATAAATGCTTCTTACAATAAGCCACCAACTCTCCAACTGTAAATGATGAAGTATTCTTGATGAATGAGGAGCTATCTAAAAAGATGTGACAAGTGTCACACAGGAGGAGTTTGCAAAAACCCAATGCAAAAAATAATCATCTATGAGTTTTATACATTTTGACTAAGTGACCTTTCAGATCCACTAAAACACTGCAAAGCCCCAGTAACAAAGTACATCTACTTGAGTACTGCACTTCGAGTATGTGTACTTTACTTTTTTTTTTAAACTTATGACTTTTACTCCACTAAACTTACAGACAAATATTGTAATTTTGACTCCACTACATTTCTGCAATGAAGTTCTTGTCACTTTGAAGCAGAGCAGGAATGAGCTCTTTTATTTTCTAAAAGTGTGATCGACCATACACTGTGTTTGTCACAGGAGAAAAACCAATCA
>NW_019478366.1:0-1073 GCF_002814215.2 Seriola lalandi dorsalis | reverse complement strand
TGAAATTTATTCCACAAGATAACCACAATGTTTAGAATATTTTTGAGCATGGGAGTTTTTCCTCTCAAAGTCCAATCTTCAGAGTCTCTACATACTTTCAGATTTTTATGTGTTTTTTTAAGACATACACACACACACACACGCACACACACACACTTGGTGTGTGTGAACCATTGTTTACATACAGTGGATGTGCAGGGACATGAGTCAGGTAGTAACAGTCAGTGGGCGGTGACGGCTCGGACCGATGCCAGGAATGTATGAATGGAAAAGCCTGCAGAGTATTGTTCTGCCCTCTGAAACAACTGCTATTTATAGGATTTGGAAAAGGGTGGACTGTGGAAAAGAAGCCCAGCCCGTGTCTGCTGGGAGACACTGGGAAATGGGAGAAGTCTGAGCAATAACTGGGAGTACAAACAATTCTATACAGTAACTTTTCCTGTTTAAAGTTTTGGCGAAATCATGCCTGCAGTACCTTTCAGTTATTTCACAATGTTTACCAAAGAAAAGTTACTTTATAAGCTTTCAGTGCCTATAAACTCCCACTACGTAGCCAGCTCTACGTCATTAAAAAATACTTTACTTCATTACTTAATTTAGAACACCCATCATGAAGCACAGTGTTGGTATCGACTGTTATGCCCTGACTGAGTGAATAAAATTTACACTGCGGACATTATACACTCACCAATCACTTTATTAGGAACACCATACTAATACGAAGTAGGGCCATGTTGACAAATTTGTCACATTATTTCTGCAGATTTGTCAGTTGCACATTCATATTATAACTCGCCTCTTCTACCACAACTCAAAGGTGTTTGATTGGATTCAGATCTAGAGTTTGGGGAGACCAATTAAGTTAACTGAACTCACTGTCATGTTCATGAAATCAATTTGAGACAACTTTTGCTGTGTGAAATGGTGCATTATCCTGCTGGAAGTAGCCATTGCACATGGTCAGCAACAACACTCAGATAGGCTGTGGCATACAAACAATGCCGCATTGGTGTTAAGGGGCCCAAGTGTGCCAAGAAAACATTCCTCACCAACAATGGCACCAATAATCATGC
>NW_019478365.1:0-1093 GCF_002814215.2 Seriola lalandi dorsalis | reverse complement strand
TGTGTGTGTGTGTGTGTGTGTGTGTGTGTGTGTGTGTGTGAGACCCAAATCTGATTTTTCTCTCATACATGACACAGATCTGACTTCCTTCACTGACAGTATGAACAGAAGAAATGCCACTTAGATCAGACTTTGATCCTGTAGCCTCTTCTCATTGGTGCAGTCTGACCTCAGTGTGACCTCAGTCATGCAGTGACCCGCCCTCGTTCTCAGCCAATAGAGAAGAGCCGTGGGCCAAGCTGCTGCTCTGTTGTATTTGAACATTTCAACAGTAACAATCAGTTTTGACTCTTTCCTGATCAATGTTTTCTACACTACCCATGAGCCACTGCAGCTGTTACTATGGAGACGAATCCATTCAGAGCTTTGAAATCAGTTAAGCTTCCAAAAATAAGACCAAATCATTTATAACAAGTTGTTACGAACGAGTCAAGACTCGAAGTCCAGGTCACTTAATACAAGACCAAGAAGTCGACATGCGTCCTGATTCAGTCCAGGTGACCAGGTCTGAGGGAAACCTTTACAGGTGATATTTTTATTTTGAAGGCAGAACTTCCTCCTCCAGTTGTCCCCTCAGACGCTGGGGTAAACAAACCTCGAGCCAAGTTGTTTCATTTCCTTCAAATGTGTGTTTTTCTTGAGGATGAGGTCATGGCAACATGCCGCTCCACTTCCTGTCGGGCATCAGCTGCAGGAATCTATTTAAAGAAGAACTGAGTCCAGCTGAGGGAGGCGACTCCGCTCAGCCTTTCACCTTTTAATGTCTTAATTCAATTCAGTAACTGCTGTGATGACTGTTTCTACTGGATCTAATACACATATACAGCAGCCTGAACACAGCTGCCTCTGCTGCCACAGTGCTCTTAAGCAACACACCAGACATTCACCTCCTCACACAGTTTCTATTGGGATTTCTACTGTATTTAGATATTTACAGCAACTGGAGGCAGAAACACAAACCAGCTGGTTCCTGCTGTAACTATCCCGTTTATGTTCTCACCAACCTCCAGCCTGAAACCAGAAGCTGCAGTTCCTCTAACGACCACTAGAGTCTGGCTCCAACAGTGAGTCAGTCCCCACAGACTCCCATGTT
>NW_019478364.1:0-1073 GCF_002814215.2 Seriola lalandi dorsalis | reverse complement strand
CGATGAGAAACTCTCAGAAGACATCTAATAAATCCCTTTGATGCTCTGTGTGTGTGTGTGTGTGTGTGTGTGTACTGCATGTTGGATGCTACATAACAAGCTACCCCAGTGTGTGTGACCTTTAGCGTCAGGGCCTAATGAGGGCAGATGAGACGGTTTCTTGTTCCGTGTCCTGCACGTGACCTGAATACACCCAGGATTACTGAAAATGTCAGGAGGTCCCGAAGGTCCTTCCTGTGGAAAGTCCAACAAAAGTCTTGTTGACAGTAAGTTTATATGCAATATGGTGAGAAGTGTGGGGCTGAGGCACGAAACAGGAAAACTTCTGCTTCTTGAGTGAAAAAATCTGCAGAGATGTCAAAACCAAATATAGAGCAGAGATTTCTTCACATTTCTAAGGCGCTCGGGGAAACAATAAAGTGTTGCTGGAGTTTCCCTCCCTTTCCCTCTAACATTAAACAGCTCGGTCTTTAAAGTTTCTGGGAGACATTAAATTGTCCATTGTTTCCTGTAAAATTAAATTGTCGATTTAAACACCATAAAATGAAAGATTTTTCATTTCAAATAATCAACTCAAACTAAACACATGCAGAGCATAAACAGAAGACGCTGATATTGTTGATGAGGATCCCTACAGTTTCTGATTAAACAACAATGACTGAAGATATTTACTGAATCACCTTTAATCTGGACATCAACTGAGGAAATTCTTGAACACACACGATGTTACACAACAACACCAAATGAGGTCGCAATCATCATGATGCAGAACCTGCACAGAATAATACTGATGGCTGTCACACGAATCGGATGATAAGAAGGCCGATAAGGCTCCGCAGCGTCTGAGGCCACGATGTTGGAAATCACAGTAAAAAAAAAGAATGAAACCTTCAGGGAGGCTGGTTCAGGGGGGATTTTTTCACACAGATTTGATTCATCATGAGGATTCAAGCGAATCAGAGAAGGGTTTACCTGTGGACTTCAACTTTGGTGAACTTTATTTATGTCATCCACTCATCTTGACCCTTTTGACCTCTGCTGAGGCCTTTAAAACTTTTCTTCTTCTTCTTCTT
>NW_019478363.1:0-1073 GCF_002814215.2 Seriola lalandi dorsalis | reverse complement strand
GATGAAGAGCTAGAGCTAGGGGAAAGAATAGGGAAAAAGGAGGAAGGGGAGGAGGAGGAGCCAGGTAGGGAGCCACTGTGGGATGCTGGTGCTGAAACTGGACTGACTGGACTGGTTGGACTGGTTGGACGGTGGGGTTTGGAAGGAAGGACGATGTCCAGGCGTAGCGTTGCTCCATCGCATTGACTGGAGGAAAGCAGGGGGCAGTATAACCTTATACAGAGAGATGTAAAATCAAGCAGTGCACCCATGTGTCAGAAAGCAACACAGCACAAGCATGGGGATTTGTGATGAAAATATGATGCATACTGACCTATCCATATTCATTTTGTCATTTTATGCTGCTCGATCAAAAGGCTTCTGCCAAAGCTGAATTCAGGTGTGCAGGAACTTCTCAGCCTGGGCAGGAAAGCCGCCTGAAGCCAACTCATGGACAGCTTCAAGGAATAGCCATAGCAATAGGTAAAAGCATTTTCAAGTTTTTTTTATATTTCTTTTTATATTTCCACATTTTTAATTTAGTTATTATATATTTGACCTCTTATTCTTTTACAGATGTCGTCTTTTTTATGGCACTATGACTCCATTCATCAGATCCTTCTGTCCTCTCTTCAATCCATGTCCATGTGGTGAGGAGTTCCTCTGTGGGAATGAGGGATGGAGAGTGAGGTGGAAGGAAAAGTCACAGCGTAATTTGTTTGGTTCCATATTCATGTGAGTAATTTTTTGGTGTTTATCATATTGAAAAATTGCTTGGTAATGTCCTTTTGTTGTCTCCTGGCCTCTGGTAGCACTTGGTTAAGTTCCTCTTTTTTTCCTTTTGCCCTGTTTTTAGTTGAGACATGATTTGTGAATGCTGCAATGACGAGCACACTGCAGGAGAGAAAAAAGTAAAACAAAAATAAAATATTAAGGAAAGCAGAATACAGGCAAGAGAGAAAATTAATATATCATAGGATGACAGAGAATAACAGTAAGAGTACAAGAGCAAATGGTGAAAAGGCACCGTCCAAAGATATATTATTAAGAATAGGCCCTTAACACAGGTTTCAATGAGTAATGCAATGAAATGT
>NW_019478362.1:0-1074 GCF_002814215.2 Seriola lalandi dorsalis | reverse complement strand
TATATATGTGATAATAGAACATCAACGCAAAGCGTGGGAACAACATAAACATCGATATCTATATAAATATAACATTGAAAGTAACAGGACGTTGGATTAAAGCTGTTGTAGTAGAGTTGTTCCAATACAGATACTAGAATCAGAAATGCCCCCGATACTGAGGATGAGGGTGCGAGTCTAATACCATGTGATTTATTAATAAACTTTATAGTTTCAAACTGCAACTTTCCTGGAAATCAATTCTTCTTCGCTGCTCTAAAACAGTAGCATACACAGGAAGTTGTGCCGATGGACGATGATCTCAGTGATCGACTATAATCAGAGCGATTGGCGACGACTGATGACTCTGCCGACGTCCAGGCGATAGTTCGCTCTCTTTCCCATTCATGTATGAACATATTATTATTAATTGTAAAATAATATTGATTTATTTTGCCGTGCCACAGTGTGACCTTTGCCCCGATCTGTGACTCCTCCTGTAACAGGAAGTTTAGTAAGTGAGAGACTTCAGTTTTCAGTTGATTGTAAGTTGGTTCAGCTTCATCCATTTAGACTCAAATCTACAACACGTGCAAAAAGTGAAGCGGTCTGAAACCGCTGTATGTTCCTGTGTCCTCATTCTGGCACCCAGAGACCCAGAGACCCAGAGACCCAGAGACCCAGAGACCCAGAGACCCAGAGACCCAGAGACCCAGGGTTTGTTTTGGATGTAGCCTGATTTAAAAGAAGTCTGACCAGAATGTTGAGGAGCGTTTCCCTGAGCAGGTCGTGGTTGTTTGTTTCCTGCTGAACATTCGTCACGAATCTCGTCCAGAGAAGAATGGAAGTGTGCGTGGATGTGTTTTGGATCACCGCTGCTGCTTGCTCCAGGCTTCACCTCCTCGCCTTGTGCCACTAGCTCCGTAGTTTAGAAGCTTTGTCCTATTTTTCTTTCTCCATGATGTCATCCAATCACAACGCTGATTAAGACCGTCATCTGTTTTTAGAGCTGGTTTGGGCTTTTTAGGCAGAGTCGGCTTCTTCCTCGTTAATTAAAGCTAGTGATTTTTATTTATTCATCTATTGAGACATGTC
>NW_019478361.1:0-1074 GCF_002814215.2 Seriola lalandi dorsalis | reverse complement strand
CAGTGGGATTAATACTGTGCTCCTACATCAGTGTACTGCAAAGTAAAGCACTGTCTCCTGATTCATGCTCTAGGTGGCAACCACAGAACAAACTCATTCCCAGTCTTTTCTAGGCCCTATCTCCTCCATGCTGATCAGCCAACTCAGTGTCTACTCTACTGACAAGCCAGCAAATGTCCAAGCCAAGAGCCGACACCGTTCTCTGATAATTTGATCAGAGTTGATGCAGCATGTCGTTCTCACAGTGGTTCTCTTTGTAAGAGTATGTTGAAGCAGATACTGAGAGAGAAAGCCTTGTCGCGAGTGGTTGTGTGTGTGACTGTGTGTACATGCAAATACGGTGTTTGGCCTGGATTATGTATACAAATGTGCTTTTCATCAAGTCATCTATTGCCTCAGTTCAAACCAGTTTGTACTGTAGGGTCATCTCCACAGCAGGCATCTGATTTTCCTCTTTTATTTCTTTGTGCAGCTTTTTGCCATTTTTGCCTTCGCGACATGTGGGGGCTACTCGGGGCAGCTGCGGGTTAGCGTGGACTGCGTGGAGAAGGGCAGCAGCAACCTCAGCATCGGCATCGACTTTGCTTATCCTTTCAGGTGAGTGGGGTTCATTCATAGTCTCGAAGTCTGATGGCAGGAGTATGAACCTGTGTATACTCTGATGCTAACGCAGTACCACCATGGGACACCGTGTAGGAAACTTAATGAATTCAAAAATAATGTGTGTGGGTGTGTGTGGGAGCATTTCTTTAAAAGCGAGCAGTTCTCATGAAGTAATTAGTCAATGCTGTGATCACTGGAAAATAAATCACATTCCCACTTCACTGTGTTGGGGTACATGCAGAAATCACAAAAACGGATATTCCAGAGCCACCTCAGATAAAACTTAAGCTATCTGTATTGGTAGACACCATTTAGGAATAAATAAGAAAATGTGTTTTTTACTGTGACTCTAAGTGACTCTTAAACTCAAACTCATTCAATCCTCTGAATCTGAGTTAGGGAACTGAATTCCAGTGGATGTAATTCCTTTCAGCTGCAGTCTGTTAAGTAAATAATTAAATTATCAACCTA
>NW_019478360.1:0-1074 GCF_002814215.2 Seriola lalandi dorsalis | reverse complement strand
TGGCTGGTATTTAGCTTATCTATGAAAGTTTATGATGATGGAGCACTGTGACTGGTGCAGCTCCCCCATTTCTATTGCAGTCTTAACCAGTGCTAACCAGTTGTCTGGAATAATCTGCAGGTTTTCATTCCAACCACAACCTCCACTGTTTGAAGAATAAAAGCCTAAATACAGATACAATTTCTTTAGACAGAACACTCCCCACTGTGAATATGGGCCTGCATGACTGACACCCATTCAGAATATTGCTTTAAAATATACATGCCTTTTTATTAAAACTCTTTCCTCGCTCTCTATTAAAGTTTTAGTTTCTTGGGAGACCCATCACTAGTGCTATCTTGGTTACAGTACATTCTGTAACAAGCCATAATCCACATTCAGTATTAATATCCCAGCCGTACATAAGACTACATGACCAGGACTACATTTTATACACCATCTGTGTACCTCTGCAACTTTCATATATACTGCAACTGAGTGTACTAACATGTAACAATAAGTGTGTGATTATTATGTTGCTATCATACCTATAATGATTGTAAAACTTTATGTTTAATATGTATAATCTACTGCATAAATAGATGTATTGAACTATGTCCTTTGGAATGACATATAGGGTCCTATACAGTATATATATATATATGTGAGTCAGACAGCATTGTCATCTTGTCAGCTGATAACATATAAAAGATCTGCTCGATGAAAAGCAAGGAACTACATAATTGTGTACTTATTTGTTTCGTTGGTTTGCTCAGTGTCATGTGCGTGCCTCCGGTAGACAGTTTTATCCTCCTCTGTTTTATGCTCTGGAACTAACTGCCTCGTTGAGGACATCAAAGTTTTCCTAATCTAAATCTAATCTGAAATCTTTAATGCACACAGGACATGGTGCTGATATATACTGAGTTCTAATTTTAACCATCACTTCAACCATTCATATCTCTTCTTTTATCTGTGAAAATGGTACCATGCTGTTTACCCAGGCGCTAAAGGAAGAGGGTGAAAGGGGATGCTTGAGCTACCCTCGGAATGGGCCATGTTCCCTATGGAACCAACCCCTAAATCATTTTTTCT
>NW_019478359.1:0-1074 GCF_002814215.2 Seriola lalandi dorsalis | reverse complement strand
TGTGTGTGTGTGTGTGTGTGTGTGTGTGTGTGTGTGTGTGTGTGTGTGTGTGTGTGTGTATGTGTGTGCGTGTCTGTGTGTGTGTGTGTCTGTGTGTGTCTGTGTTTGTGTACACTAGAGGCTGGGGAGAGATGTTCTTGGCCAGGGCACAATCAGGAATCAGACGTCTTTCTTTGCCAAGGACAAGTTTAACTCTATTCTGCTTATTTTTGGCAGCAGTGGCCCGAGTAAATCACAGCACTGCTTTATTGGCAATCGCGGAGAAGCTGCCACGGGCTGCAGCCCAGCTCCTATCCGCTCACTACGTCAACAAGACTCCATGCCGTTTGGAGGGCAGAGGTCACGCGTCTGTACAACTTCAGGCCAGCGAAGGGGCACAGAGAGAAAAGAGCAGCAGTTGCAGACTGGAAAACTGGTTTTTAGATGTCTGGGGGGGGGGAGTAAGACAGCTGCCCTTTTTTCTCAGTGACAGACAGAAGAGGAATGTACAGTAATACTAGACTATGATTTAAGGAGGATCCTGACAGACAGTGGAATTCACAAATTACTTTCTCAAGGGTTTCACTGCAGCTAAAGGGCTATGATCTGCTAAAACCTTTGGTGGTGTTGGGCTTCTGGTCGAGGAATAGCTTGACTTTTTGGGAAATTCTCTTATTTGCTTTCTTGCTAAGAGGTAGCAGACAGTTAGCTTAGCTTAGCACAAAGACTGGAAACAGGGAGAAAGAGCAAGACTAGCTCTGCTTATCTCCTCTGAAGTTAATTACCACATTACATATTTTTCTTTGTTTAATTTGTACAAAAAAGAAAAGACCACATTTCACTTGTAGGGCGAGTTATGTACGGGACTATTTCTTGGCCAGAAGCAGTGAAGTTTCTACTGGTTTCCTGGAAGTCACTGCTCCCGGCCAAGAAACAGCCAACCGCAACTTGTCATTTTTACGCTCTAAATTATGTTGGCAGACAGTTTTATTATTACCACAGCAATATGTCCCATTCTGGAGGTCAGGACCCCCGAGGGTCTTTCTCTTGCTCAGTCTTTATTCGAGTTGGTCACAACTCATAGATACTGCATAT
>NW_019478358.1:0-1074 GCF_002814215.2 Seriola lalandi dorsalis | reverse complement strand
GTAGCAGCGCAAATTAATCATAATAATGAAGATGATGATTAGTGCTGAGTTGTGGTGGCAGATTCAGATCCTGCAGCTCTGGAGTCAGAGAAACCTGCAGAATGAGGACACAGAGAAGCACAAACCACAGCACAGAGAAGACACAAAGTTAAGGACATTCAGTGTGATATAAATGCATGAGAACAGAGAGAGAGGGAGAGAAAAGAAGTGCTCAGTGCATCATGGGTGTTCCAGTAACAGTTTAGGCCTATAGCAGCATAACTAAGGGATGGTTCAGGGCTTACCTTTAACTATAAGCTTTATCAAAGAGGACAGTTTGAAGCCTAATCTTAAATGTACAGGGAATCTGCCTCCTGCACCGAGACTGGGAGCTGGCTCCACAGGAGAGGAACCTGATAGCTGAAGGCTCTGCCTCCCATTCTACTCTTTGAAAACTCTAGGAACCACATGTAGACCTGCATATAGAGACCAGAGTGTTCTGTTGGGATAATAGGGAACTATGAGCTCTTTAAGATGTGATGGAGCTTGGTCATTAAGAATTACAGTCGTTTTGGAGTCAAGTGCTGAGGACAGATGAAGTAAAATTGAGCAATTTAGAGTCAGCAGTTAATCTAACTTGAATGTCTCTGTGGGGAGAACCCACATGCAAACAAGCACCTTATCATGATGATGTTTAACAGACCCACAAACGTAGACTCCGGTCTGCTCTGCCAGTGATCAAGTCAGCTGTCATGTTTTCAGGCAAGTGTGGAATAGGAGCTGTGATTACATGACATTTATTTTCTGTTACTCAGGAGCCACCCTATGCACCAATACAGAAATATGTGCAATAAGCTAAAGTCAGCTCATAGATTTATCAGTCAGACTCGTTTGATTAGAACTTTAGAGTTCATGTCATAATCAAGCTCCATAAGTAGCACCAAAAAAAAACTGTGGGAGCAGATCTGACCACTCCAGAAAAAATGTGCTTTTGTGGCTTTCTTTTCTCTGCTCTGCCCTCTGTGTCAGTGCTTGTTTGTATGAGGGCAGGGCTGACCTTTGCACGCACACACACACACACACACACACACACAC
>NW_019478357.1:0-1075 GCF_002814215.2 Seriola lalandi dorsalis | reverse complement strand
CACACACACACACACACACACACACACACACACACACACACACAGGCAATAACAAGTAAAGGAAAAAAAACAAAAAAAAACCTCACACTTCCACCCAGATAATGTCATTTCCACCACACCAGCAGCACCTCCCACCTCTATCATTTTGCCACATGATGTGTTGTGAAGGACAGAGAGGACACTGATCCAAGCATGAATAACAATAACTTCATGTTTTTTTTTTGTTTTTTTTTTTATTCTTTTCTTCACTTTGACTTTGTCTTAAGTTTAACAGAGTGAACAGTGTGTTCAGTGTAGATCAAACTCTTGAATAAAAACTGCAGCGTCCTCAGAATGGTAATGGTAAATAGATTACCTATAAAGTCTGTAATAAACTCATAGTCTCCAGAGCATGATTGCAGTGGTGGAAAGTTACTAAGTGCATTTTTTCAAGAGACAAAAAAAATGATGTTTCTTCAAAATTAAACAGCAACAGCAAACACATGTTGTCCGAAATGTTGTCACAGTTTGCTCCTCAGTTCCCACACTTTTCTCCCAGGCCATGATTTTCCCTTCATCTCCTCAGACCACTCATTATCTATCCACCCTCCAGACATCCTGATTGTCTTTCTGTCTTCATATCTCACTTGTTTGCCATTTTCAGTCACCTGAGCTTCCCCGCCCACCCACACAGTCCTGGTTTCCTCGTCAGTCAGTATCTAAACCTTCCATTACCACCAGCTCCGTGTTGGACTGTCTCGTGTGTTTTCCTGTGTCTGCTCCCTGTGTTTAGTTGCCTACCAGCCTGTCTCCTTGTATACCAGCTTGTCTGCCTGTAAACCATAGTTCTTACATTAAATCAACTTCACTGCATCAGCGATTTTGTTACCTCGACCTAACCACAAATGAGACTATGGATGCGACCTCCAGTCTCTGGTGTGACATTGGTGTGCTTTGTACACCCTCCAATCTGCTTCTAACTGTAATGCTGTATTCAATCACAAAATATGTTGACTCTCAAAGTGCCAGTAGTCCATAGCAGCAGCCATGTGAGGGTAAGGAGAGACCATTTGTGAACCGAAGAAAGAAATGTAAC
>NW_019478356.1:0-1075 GCF_002814215.2 Seriola lalandi dorsalis | reverse complement strand
GATGTGTAACAGCAGGGTACAGATGGCCTCTACACACACACACACACACACACACACACACACACACACACACACTGGTGAAGTCTACTTTCTCCTCCCCGCTATCCCCATTTCTTCAGCTCCCTTTGGCTCACACACACTCATAATCATATAGGTCCAAAGACTTGAACACTCAAGCACAAGCACTCACGCATGCACACGCAAACACATACAGCCACTAATGGACTCTCACAATACCGCAGTCAAAGGCCATTTGCCGAATGAAAGGTGAGCAATAAGTAAGTGGGCGAGGCGGCGCTACACTGTGGCCTCTTGCATAAACATGGAAATACAAATGCATATCCGTCACACCTAGAGTCCTTATCAACCATGGCGAAAGGCAAACAAAAGTTCTGAAACAGATGTTTATCAAAAGGGGGACAAGAGTCTCACAGAGGAGTTGGCCGTGTGCCTGAGGAAGCGAACCATCTTGGTGTCAGAGGTGGGGCAGACCAGGGCCATGTAGCGGTTCCTGAAGGTGCCATAGATCTTCAGGTGGAAGCCGGGTTTGGTGGTTGGGTTTCGGTGCTCTCGGAGGGCCTCCACTCCGTAAGCGGACAGGTCAAAGTAGAGGCTGTGGGCGCGGATCTCAGGAGTGGGTACCTGAAGTGAAGAGAGACAAGGAAGGAAGGGGGAGAGAGACAAAATAGACACTAGATCAAATCATTTCATATATAATAAAATATTCAGGGACCAGAAATGAGATTACTGTCATTTTTGGTATCATCAGTTAGAAATTTACAATATATCTTCTTAGTAAGTCTAATTCGTAACATACATGTACCTTATGAAAAGAGAACATTACCCAAACGCCATCTCTGCCTGTGGGACTGTTGTCACTTGAGTGGAGATTAAGAAAGGTTTGATTTTTATTCAGTGGTTCAATCTGGCAGTGACTCCCTCAAGCCAGAATTTATCAATTTTCTTTTCAATGACATAAACCAGCCAAGTGGGATGAAACAGCATTTAGTGCAGCCAAGGGAGATAGCGAGGGAACAGAGCAGCGGCTGGGAGGGGATGGAAGGGACAGTAGGGC
>NW_019478355.1:0-1075 GCF_002814215.2 Seriola lalandi dorsalis | reverse complement strand
TTTTTTTTTTCATAATAGTGAAACAGTGTAGAGCTGATTCAGAATTAGTCTGATTATCCATCATTCAGTAACTGATAATGATAATTATAGAAAACTGACCCTGGATCTGCTGTCAACGATCCAGTCACTGTGATCCAGAGCTGTCGACTGACTGTTTCAGCTTTGCTTTGGTATGGTGTAAGAGTCCAGCTGTTTCCTTTGGTTGACATGGTTATGTTCAAGTTTAACTATGATTTATGGTCATAAATAATATAAACACTGGCCTGTAGTCAGAGCTCGTTGCAGTGAACTCGGTGAACCAGTGGCTTTACTGTGAACACTGCAAACTTGTGGGTGTCCTGGAGATGGAATTGGAATATCAAGAGTTGCCCTGAAGTATGGCAAGGTGGTCCAGTGGTTAGCACTGTTACCTCACAGCAAAAAGGTTCTGGGTTCGAACCTGCCGGCTGGCTGGGGCCTTTCTGTGTGTTTTTGTGTTCTCCGGGGGCTCCGGCTTCCTCCCACAATCCAAAGACATACAGGTTAATTGGTGACTTTAAATTGTCCGTGGGTGTGAATGGTTGTTTGTCTCTACATGTCAGCCCTGGGATAGACCGGAGACCTGTCCAGGTTGTACCCCAGCCTCGCTCAATGTCAGCTGGGATTGACTCTGGCCTTTTCCCTTCATAAATCGCTTCCTGCTGTTTTGGTTTACCTTGAGTGATTTCAGGCCAGTAGGTCACCTGGTTTAAATGGTGGTTTAGTGTTTTATAGGTCTGATGACAGTTTCTACTGGTCTCATCAAATTTGATTTAAAGTGGCAATAGACATGTTTTTTCTTTTGAGTGAATTTTGAAGTAAATGTTGATTTCACAATGTCATAGCTAGAAAATAATGACACCATAAGCCTCAATTATGACACTATCAGCTACGCCTTCACACGATTTCACAGAAAAATTAAGGCTTAATCTACAGCACAAAGGAACCACAAAGGTCCCTGTGCAACCAAAATGGAAAGGGGTTTGGTGCTTCGGTATCTATCAGTAGTTTTGCCCAGGTAGTGGAAATGGCAGACGATGGAACAACCAGATTAACT
>NW_019478354.1:0-1075 GCF_002814215.2 Seriola lalandi dorsalis | reverse complement strand
AAAAAAAGCACTTGTGATTACGATTCAATAATCTTCAGTAGATCATGTGACTGCCAGACGTGGAAGCAGCTTGATATGTGTATAGTGTCGACCGTGTCCCGTGGACGTGGATCATGCCACGTTGATCTGCATAGGGGGCGGTCAGGTTGTTTGGCATCGTCACCGGTGTCAGAGAATGTCAAGGAGCAAGTATGGAAAAAGTGCACATAAAGGGTCATATTGTCTGCACGCAGCCTCGCTTACAAGCCAAGGACATTTCCTGTGGGGTTCTGTGGGTCTCCTTTCTGGCTATGCAGATATTTTACTATATATACTCTTTTCTACTGTATTCAATGGGGATTTTCAGATTAAAAAGCTCTGTTAAATCCTACTGAATACTGTTACAATATGAAAGTTTGTTTGAATAAAATTTGTATATTGCCAGCTTCTTTCTTGTCTTGTTTATTTCCTGAATGAAAGGTGATCAGGAAACACTCACTGAGCTGAGTTCACTGTGTTTGCTGTTCAGGTGAATCATTAAAACTGTGATCAAAGGTCAATACAAGTGCTAGACACACTTTTTTACTTTCATTATTGCTACACCAGTTGAAAAAAAAATCTCATTGAGTGTGAGAGTTTTTAGCAGATTTTTCCCACATTCAGCTGCAGTTTCAATGATGTTAGGACCAAAATCAACAATAATCTTAAAATAAAAAGGCAACTCAACCAAAACCATGAAGGAACTATAATGTATAGAGAATGAAAGAAAATTTGAGCAGAAAGTCACTCATGTATACTTGCTGCATTTTATTTTAATGCTTTTTATTGGCCTTTTTTTGTCGCCTGTGTCTGAAACTATATCTGTGAAATGTGCTGTACAAATTAACTTTACTTTACTTTACTTATATTTAATTTTTTTCAACTGATATCAGGTTCTGTGTGTAAAATCTTAATCTGCAGAGTAACCAGTAGCTACAGCTGTCAAATAAGTTTAGTGGAGTAAAGAGTACAATATTTACTAGTAGAAGTATAAAGATGCAGAAGAACATAAGTAAAGTGCAGTTACCTCAAAACTGTTTACACTGTATTTTTTTTT
>NW_019478353.1:0-1075 GCF_002814215.2 Seriola lalandi dorsalis | reverse complement strand
GCACTGCATGAAATCTGAGGAATACACACAAGTATTCCTGAGAGTTTTGTTTGCCCTGCCCTGCAGTATTTAATGTTTAATCCACCCAAGGTAGTTCTCCTGACAACCTGCAGGGCTCCTCCCCCAGGCTAACACCCCTCTGCTCCCCCGGGACAACTTGTTGTTGGCTCAGAGATCCCAAAGGTTTTGTGTGTCGACCTTACACAGTTGGTAATTATGTGTTTTAGCAGCAGATTTTGTTGTAATGCTGCAGGTCGGCTCGAGGATCACCTAAACCTAATGCAACTGTCAGATACTTCTGTTATTGATTAGTCTGCCAGATACTTTAGATGTATGAATGTAAAAATAAAATAAAAAAAACAAGTTATCTGGGCACAAGGTAATGTCTTCTATAATGTCAACTGTTGGTGGGACAAAAAACAAGATATGATTTGTTTGTGGGGGGCTGTGTTACTGCTGTCTCTGTAGATCTGCTTGCATGATAAATTTAATGCTTAATTAGGTGATGATAAATCTTTATGGTCATTCTGGAGGCTGTAGTTTGTGATGCTGTTGAGCTGAAACAATTAGTCAATGAACTGATTTTTGGAAAATGAGTTGACAACTATAATAATTTAAGCAAAAAGCAAAGCAAAAAATCCAAACATTTTCTGGTTTCAGCTTCTGCAAATGTGATAATTTTCTGCTTTTATCTGGGCTGTGTTTTTATGAACTTATTAGCTTTGGGTTTTGGATGGTTGCTGAGACAAAGCAAGCAAATTTAAGATGTCATCATCATGAGCTCTAGGAAATCGTGAAGGGCATGTTTCACATTTTCACATTTTACTGACTAATAATCGAGAAAATAATTGTCAAAATAGTCATTAGTTGCAACTTTTTGCATTGTTTAATTGACTTGTATTATATATCAGGTGTTTGTAGGAGAGTAGGTTAAAGATTAGCAAACCTCTCAGTATAATGCTATACAGTTCAACACCGCCATAACCTACATCCTCCAAAATGATTATACAGTTAAATCAGCACCTCTATAAATAGTTTTAATTAAAACATTATAACCTCAATGAAGGTTATTGCA
>NW_019478352.1:0-1075 GCF_002814215.2 Seriola lalandi dorsalis | reverse complement strand
AGCAGAATAAGTTGTGATGTTTCATGATATTCTGTTTTTATTCCAACAACACAGACAGAAAGCTCAGACAAGCTGTGTGACCAGCAAGAATTTAAAACTTCTTTCACCCCTGAGGATGAACCTTTCTTAATCAACATGTTCCCTCATATGTTTTTTAGATGATGGCGGAGGAGACGTCGCTCCAAAATCCATGGTCGAGATCTGGAGGTCACAGCATATGATTCACATCATGTTCATCCTCATCAGACCCTCAGTGACCCTGTGACCTGTTCCTCCTGTCTGTCTCTGTCTGTATCTGTGAGGTAAATATATCATGGTGCACGGAATTCTGGGTGTCGACTGCGGAGGGCAGACCTGAATATTTGTCTCCAGTTTATTGATTTGTTTGTGTGAGCACATTCATTCCCTGCAGAAGTTGGTGATGCTGGAGCTGGTGAAGTGAGGAGAGAAAAAAGGCCCGTCATACGGGCTGAGACAACTACAGGGTCAGCTCTGTAGTTTAATTAAACAAGGAATTATGGGATTAGTGCGAAGCTCCCATTACAGGCCACTGGAGGAGTCTGAGGGAGAATATCTTTTTGTATTCCCCCCTAGCTGTGCCCCTTGAAAGCTCCCGCTAGAGAATTCTCAACGGATTACATGTGGCCGCAGGACATGCTGCTGCATTAATTAAATCAATTCTTTTACCATGCAAAGATTTGTTTTCCTATAAACCAAGGTAAAAAAAAACATATATATTTATACACAGGCACATCTTTAAAGAAAGCCTCCATATACTGTATACGTGTTGTTTGTTGCTGGTAGGTTGATGGAGAAGTGTGGGGGTGGGGGTGTTTGCTTGCAGAGCAATTTGGCTCTAACTCAGCGTGACAACACTTGAGGCCGCTGCAGTGGGCTGGGATCACTTTCCAAAAGGCACCGCCGAGTCCTCAGGGTGCAGCTGCAGCGGGATGGACTCTATTTGTTTTCCCTCCACATGCTGCTGGATTTAGGGGAGGAGAGGGGCAGGGAGGGGGGGTATGAGAGAAAATGACTCTCTCTCTCGCTCGCTCTCTCTCTCTCTCTCTCTCTCTCT
>NW_019478351.1:0-1075 GCF_002814215.2 Seriola lalandi dorsalis | reverse complement strand
CCAGACAATAATATTTTCAAATCCCCAAGAGGAAAGGCGCAGAGTACTAGACAGTAGATTGTCGTGAGTAGGGAGGGAGGGAGTGAGGGATTGTAAAGGTTAAGTACTGATTAGATTGTGTATGTTTACAAAGAGAGGAGATGTGAGGTAATGAAATGCTTCTAAAAGCTTTAACAGTAAAAAAAACAAAGCAGCCCAACATCACAGTTCTTGTTGTTTCCACATAGCTCATTTTTGAGGAAGTGTAGGTAATCTGCAGCTGGACTCTCACACATCGAAGCGATCGCACATTGAGTTTACAACACCTTGAGGCAGGAGAATCATTCAGTCTTTACACATGAACACATCTACACAATCACACTGACAGGGACACTTTCTGTCAATGCTAAACCTTCACCATCCACACAATCCCACGCAAAGAAAACACGTCTTTGACAAACGTTCAATACAGGCTGTCCACTATTACGGATCTTTAGAAAGTGTTAGCCAGTTGATTTTCATTGCATAGGCTACTTAAGTGACATGAAACAAAAGCAAGCCTTGAAGTGTAGAATAGTCCAATTAAAAGATGAAAATTCTTTTCTTAAGACCATTAGAAAGTAGCTCAACAACAACTCCAACCCAGCAAATATCAAATCCCTGGCATCCAGGACCTCGTACCACCTCTGAACCATTCAAGGTTTTTAGAGTTGCACCTGTAATTAAGCAAATGAGCTAAACCATGTAATAATATGGGTCTGGTCGTTTAAAATTCTCAGTGGACTAAAAAGGAGCTGGAGAAAGGAAAATGGTGTGTGTGTGTGTGTGTGTGTGTGTGTGTGTGTGTGTGTTTGCTATATTCAGGGAAAGTCAGAGTGAATTATCACCCAGGCTGACAAAGATACTTAGTTGACATTAAAAGCTAATTGGCAGAAAGGCTAAGTCTAGAAATGGTGAGGTCCAGAGAGGGAAACCAGAACTGAGAGAGGAGATAATGAGGCGCGGAAATGGAAACATATTCTTTTTAATTAACACATACACGCTAAGTTGGTGTCTGCTAATTATTGTTTTTCTGTGTGTGTGTGTGTGTGTGTGT
>NW_019478350.1:0-1075 GCF_002814215.2 Seriola lalandi dorsalis | reverse complement strand
TATACTAGTATATTCATACTAGTTCAGGCGCTCACTAAAAGAAGTTAAAGTCATTGAAGTTGCTGTAATAACATTACAAATACTTTTGATACTTGCAGCGGTGTAGCTTAAACAGAAGCAGGAATACTTTATTTAAAGTAACAGCACTAACAGCAGGATCAGATACGTCACAGTGATGCAGCCTTTACCATCAGGAAAATACATCATTTAAGCTCAATCACAATATTACCAAAACCCCAGCTGGTATTTTGTATTATAATATTGATAATGTGATGATCTTCTACACAGATTTAAGATTTTTAAAAGGAGTGCTGGCAGCGTGAGCTATAGTTTCTTTTATATTGTTTATTTTAATTTTTGTCTTTGTATGTTCATGTCCATGTTGGATTGAATCAGACTTTTCTTCCTTTCATATTTTTCTTGGTTTTGTGTGTGTTTAGATAAGTTTCATGGGCATGTTGTTTTATAAGAGAAAGGATCAAATTAAATCAATTTAAAAATGATAACAGAACAGAATAAAAATATCTCTACCATAAAAGAGACGAGACGCAGCCAAATTAATCATCTTATCGAGTTCAGTGTCACAGCCCTGTAGATAAAAGAGATTAACGATACAGGATAATGAAAAGATTTATGGTAGAATATAAAAGTCTGTAGAAAGGACAGTATGAAAGGAGCCATCTTTGTACATCTTTAAAGCATGGTGGCCTTGGATTGAGATCTGCCCCTGCTGCATGCTGTGGATGACGTGTGATCATCACCGCTGATGTCTCCGCCAGCAGGTCTGAAATAGCGTCTCCTCAGCAGCGCCCACCCCTCACTGCAGGGTGGGCAGCTCCCTGCGTGTGATGCTGGAGGTTGATGAGCGCATTGGTGCTGTAATAACACTCCCTCTGCTGAGGGGAACCTCGCTCTCCAGCAGTGTCTCTGTGCATCCGCTGTTACTTCTGTTTATGTTTGCACATTTTCCTCAGCTAGTCGGTCATAATCCTGCTGCCTTTCTGGTTCTCTCTCTCTCTCTCTCTCTCTCTCTCTCTCTCTCTCTCTCTCTCTCTCTCTCTCTCTCTCTCTCTCT
>NW_019478349.1:0-1175 GCF_002814215.2 Seriola lalandi dorsalis | reverse complement strand
ACCAACCAACCAATCAACCATTATGTGTCTTTTTATCTTTTAAATAAGATTCAAAACAGAATCAAATCATCAAATTGAATTGGATGTCAAATCACTTTGATTTCTTTTTATTTACACAATGATTGATTATGTTTGGATTTAAAAGACATTATCGATACCAGTGTTCTACCAGGCTTAGACACTACATTACCATAAAACCTGAAGGGGGAGGGGGACAAAAAGTCTCATTGTCCAACCTATTCTGGTGCCAGTGCTGTTGTTTCACATCTAGCGAGCGTTGCAGGTGCAGATTCATTGTGTGCCTGTGGAATATTAAAGCACTTCGGGATTATAGATGTAGTTTTGTGTATTGAGAACTAAAGCTGAGACGGTTTACTCACTGAGTCCTGCTCTATGGAGACATTTTTATTTCAATATCTGAACAACAACTGACGTGTTCTCTCCACTGCTTCACTACCTGATGCGACCGTGTGTTCGTGCACGTCTGCCGTGCTGTGTCACAATACTGAGGGTTGACCTGCTACTACAGGGAATAACCCTGGCTCACAGCAGTACCATTTACAGGCCTGTTTTCCACTGTAACCTTCCCTGATAATCAGAACTGCACATGTGAGGTTCATCTGCATCTGATTTATACTTTTGTTTGGGTTGATGTTACATTTGGACTGACGTGCGGAGCTACTTACAGTTTTCCAGCTGTTGCACTCCCCTTCTCTGTCGTGCTGGTGGACCGAGCTGCCGGGAGCTGATCTTATTCCCTCTACAGCCGTTAGTATTGTCTCGTTGGTTTTGTTCTCACTGGTCTAATTTTTCTGTTTGCGATTGTTGTTCTAGAAGTTGCTGTTTGGTTGTTTTAGTTGTGGTTGTTTCTGTCTTTTTGAGTTGTTTGTTTATAGTGATTGTTGTTGCCAAAGGTGTTGTATCTTCAGTACATGTTGATGTCAGTCTGTGCAGTTCTTCACTCATTTGCCCACATTCAAAGAATTCTGTTTTTTTTTTTTTGTTTGTTTTTTAAAATTTTTTGGGGGCTTTTTATTGGACAGGACAGTAGAGAGACAGGAAACGGGGAGGCAGAGAGGGGGAATGACATGCAGTAAAGGCTGTCCGATGCGAGACTCGAACCGGGGCCGACTGCAGCGAGGACTGTAGCCTCTGCACATGGGGCGCCTGCTTAG
>NW_019478348.1:0-1075 GCF_002814215.2 Seriola lalandi dorsalis | reverse complement strand
AGCACCGACGAGACGCAGGTCCAACCAAGCGAGACTAATACCTTCACCCTGCAGTTCATCCCCTGAAGCAGCAACACTTCCAGCTCTGACTGCTGCCAGCTACCAACACTCACCCAACACACAGCCACTGATACATAGACGCCTTAATGCACCGACATTATCAGTAAACCTGATCATGTGAGAAGGTAAAACATGAATCGTCTCTCACTCTCTCAGCGCCTGTGGTAATTGAATAGCTGCATTTCGGTGATTATACACAGCTGATTTTTGTTACTTTGACTCACCGTATATTCTCCCACGCTTCAGTCTGAATAGAGGTGAGAACTTCACTTTTTCTGTGGAAAAAAGTCCTGCAATTCATTGATGTTTATTATAACTACTAAGGGATATAATTAGTTTAAAAAATGTTGCACTTTACAACTCAAAAACACTGAGGGAAAGGGAGGGAACATTACACAGGTTAAATGGGTAAAAATGTTGAGAGTTTTACAGACTTAAAATTGATCAGTTACAAACACAAGAACCAGAAGCACTGAGGTGAGGAAACGGGGCCGGCGGGTAGAGCCAAATCAAAGAAAGGTAGCTGGCTACACAACGATAGTTTTCTTCTGTCAAAAAGAAAAACCCTAGTACCCAGTTAATGTTCAATAATTCATGTACAGTGTTAAAACAAAATCCACAAAATCCAAATCCCTGGTCCCAGGGTGAGTATAATCAGTATTTTTTACAATACCAATGTGTGAAATGAGAATGTAAAAACCATGTGACAATGTGTAAAGCGACTGTGGTTGTGATGAACCTACAGAGAGTCACCAGCTGAATCTACAGCTCCCCTCAGTTTGACAGAACTTTATAGTGAGTTTCAGCTCATTGTTTATTTGTCCGAACACAGCGTTACTGCTCTGGTCCACTCTCACTGCTCTTACGGTGTCGTTTTCAGCTGCAGTGGCGAGATGTTTTCAGAGAAACATCTGTAAGAAGCCACTGTCCTCTACCTGCTCTGCAGACAGACACAGTCAGAGAGCAGCTGGTGAACACAGTGGAGCATTTAGCAGCTAAAGAGCCAGAGATTTCC
>NW_019478347.1:0-1075 GCF_002814215.2 Seriola lalandi dorsalis | reverse complement strand
ATAAAAGCAACAAGGTACATATTATAAGGTGGGTTGACAGAACACAAGACTTTCACACAGGAAACTGCGCTTCATTTCCCGTGTGAAACCAATAGTTTCCTTGACTGTTCCAAAACCTTGATGACAAAGGTCCTAACTTTGACAAAGTACTTATTTCAACAAACCACGATCTTTTCCTGAACCTGACCAAGTATTTTTTTGTATGTAAACTAATCAAACTGACTGTTCCAGCATTACTTGCGTGTTACTATTACGACGAATGTACAGTAGGTCTTTGACCATTCAACCTCAACCAGCTGCTGGTGATAGAACAGTGTGTACTGAGCTGAATCTAAACTCTGCTGTCTCCGTCTCACCAGGAGACCACAAGAAGCTAAAAAGTCCCAGTGCTTTCCTGCTCGACTTCCCCATGAGGACCAACTACATGTATGGCAGGATGAAGCGGCCGGTGGTCAAAGAGATCTTTGCCCTGACCATCTGCCTGTGGCTGAAGGCAGGGGCAGGTCCAGGCCTCGGCACTCCCTTCTCCTACGCAGTACCAGGGCAAGCCAATGAGCTGGTGCTTGTCGAATGGGGCAGTAACCCCATGGAGCTGCTAATCAACGACAAGGTAAAAGCAATGCAATGTAGTCATGTACAGCCAACACATATGACCCAAACCAATCTGTCACCATATCATGCCACAGCACTCGGACTTCAGGTCAGGCACAGGAAACATTGGTCAGTACTCTTTATTAAAGGATTATAGACTCTCTATGAATTTCTTATAGAGGGATTTTCCAGTCATAATTGCTGCTTCTCTGAGCTTTAGGATACATCAGGTAATAATGCAGTTCACACACATCCACAGAAGTGTTACTAATCTTGCACAGTGAGGTGTGATAGTCACAGCTCAGACTGACAGGACAGCATCATCTCACCAGTGGAGGTCAGAGCTCTAAGGTGAGGTCGGTGACCTCAGAATCAGGAGCACAGTACTTACACAGAGTCATGTTATGCTCTCAGTCACTGGTCAGTCAGTTGAGCGTGACAGGCAGTGACATGCACACACTAAAGGGTGGGGGTGGAGATGAGT
>NW_019478346.1:0-1076 GCF_002814215.2 Seriola lalandi dorsalis | reverse complement strand
TGTGTGTGTGTGTGTGTGTGTGTGTGTGTGTGTGTGTGTGTGTGTGTGTGTGTATTTTTGGACAGGGGGCATCTTTGGCAGCCAGCCCAAAGAAGGAGGGTGGAGGGGCTCACACCCTCAGTGCCAGCCAGCATGGCAGTTAACCCTGTGTGTATGCGTTTGAGTGTGTGTGTGTAAATGTAGATGGGTGTGCTCCATGGTTGCTTGCAGTCTGCTCCTAACAGTGATAAAGCGAAGGAGACGGGAAGGGTTTAATTTTGGCTCCAGCCCCCCGAGGCTAGTCTCTGAGCACAGGTCCTTTTCTCCTGGTTTCAAAAGAACGAGCCGGTTAGAGGCATCAGAAGAAAAAAATATTTCACCCTACCTCAAAAGAGTTTCTTAGTCTTTTGAGGATTGCTAGATTGCAAGCCAGCATTTAAGAGGCATTATCACAGTTCTCTCTGCTGGGTGCCGAGACACAGCAAAGGTTCATGGTTACTGTTAAGGATACTTTTTCCTCAAGTCCTGACACTGGCTAAAAAAACTAATGCAGGGGTTGTTAGACTGTTATCTTACAGGGGCTTAGTAGTTAGATGATGTCAAGTTTTCAGTTTATTGTTACTTATGTAGTTGCTTTAAGCATCTGATGCACCAAAGAGGCAGGTTTACAGAGATCAGATAGAGGATATCCCCCCCTCATACAGATTCACATCAATATTCTGACATCTTTTTAATATATCTATTTATGCAGGCTTTTAGTTTAGGCTTAAGTGGCTTAAATACAGAATTTACTGGCTTTATTTCTGAGGCTTTAAGCACCTCGCTTTATTGTGATGCATTTGTAAAGTTATTGACATTAACATATCTTTTTTTATTTGATGATGTATAGTTGAAGTAAAGTTTGAAAGTTTGAGGTTAAGAATTCTATACTTTTAATTCAACAGATGTAATTACGACGAGGAGTAAATTTTGTCTGCTGGCATGTCCTCTAGTTAATTTTAACTGGCATGCATTATCTTCAAACATCATGTCATTCAATAATTAATTTGCTGGTTTGATTGGAAGTGTTAATTTTTCTTATCAGTCTTAATTCCAGC
>NW_019478345.1:0-1076 GCF_002814215.2 Seriola lalandi dorsalis | reverse complement strand
CATGCCCAGAAACTTAACGCACAATAGGAAAAGAACATAGTTAAAACAACAGGGCTGCAACAAATCTGGAAAAAAGAAACAAAAAAAAAGAAACAAACAAAAAAAAACAACACAAAAACAAACCGCTTTCAGGAGACTTTACAGGAGTTCATTTAATCCCAAGGATTTCTGGGGGATAGCTGTAGAGGGAAGAGCTCATACAAACACTTCACTGTACATACAGATTTACATTGTGTGGGGACATGATGTATAGTCTTGTCTAGCAAGCCCACCTCCGGATCAAGCAGTTTTCTGTACAGCAAACAGCTGGGGGTCCTGCATCCCAACTCTACACCTGAGCTGTGTGTGTGTCTGTGGGCTCAGCTGAACAACACAGGAAGGGTGGGGGTTCCAGATGACCTACAGAGTTGAGTTAGAGTAAACCAATCACAGACAGACTGCTGTCTCATCTACTGTTAAGCTGGACATACAATAAACTCTAATACTATTTATCATATAAGGACATTGGAATGCAGACTGCAGTGTAGGCAAACTGGAAAACCACCAACTGATCTTTTCAGTCATTTGCATTGACACTCTGGCTGTAGAGCTGGGATGCAGACTGATCTAACACAGCAGGAGGAGAACTTGCACCAGTTTCATTTTGCAGACTGTTTTGCCTTCCTCCCCTAAAATGTTGCATCCGTTCCTCAGACGGGGAAAAGACAGAGCATCACCCACCTTGCGAGTGGATCAAGTTATGATGAGGCAGGGGGCGGAGCTGCCCGCGTTTCAACATGTGTCCCTCGATTTTGTAAAACCATACTTTGTTCTGATAATAAAACCAAAAGCATGAAAATAAAATGAAAGTATATATAACTCTTTCAGGTCCTTTTTATGTGTGATTGGCATTTTTTTTCCTCATTCATTCTTCTTCGCTCTCGTTCTCATGCTCCATGTCTTCCTCTCCGTTTGCTTTGGACTCTGTTCTGCTGTCTGGATCCTCATCTTCCTCATCTGCTTGATCCTCCTCATCTTCTTTCATCGTCTCCTCTTCTTCCCAATTCTGAGGAGGACAAAAAAAACAAAAAAAAAAA
>NW_019478344.1:0-1076 GCF_002814215.2 Seriola lalandi dorsalis | reverse complement strand
AAGGAGACACTTCTCACCTCTACATCTCTGTGTTTAAGAGATCAGTGGGACATGAAACAGAACCGGAAATGTACAAAGCAAATGCCTCTGTCTCTGGGGGAAACTGTAGTTGCTCCACAGATGGTGGAGGCTGACACACACTGCAGAGTCATAATAGCCACACAGCAGGAGGGTTAAACAAGTGTGTATGTGTGTGTGTGTGTGTGTGTGTGTGCAGGAGGTCAGCTCTGTGCTGGATCCTATCAGTCTCATTGTTCCTCTCTCCATACCGTGAAACTACAGAGCTAAACCTTCCTCACTGATCAGCTGCGACTTCGGCCTCTCTCAGAACGACTCTCCGCCATCTCAGGGCTGAGTGGAGTTGGCTTTAAAACACATTACGTAAATCAATAAGCTGGCACACAGTGAGTCAAAACAGAGGAGAAAGACAGGCAGCCTCAATTAGTTGCTCATTACTGAAGGGGGACCGCTCACCTCTCAAGTGGCTACGCCTCCAATTCTGTTCATTAAAGCCAATCAATGCATCAATCAAAGGTTCATCTGTTCTCATTTACTGACATGTCACTGTTTTCTATTCAGAGCCAGGTTTGAATGAATGAATCACCACCAGGGGTGTGGTTAGACTTCTGGTTGATGCCAGTCATAATTTTGCTCATAGTTTCAACCTTTTACCATCTACTATGCAGAACCTTCACAGACTTCCGGAGCTATGAACGGACTTGGAGCTATGTAGTGACGCATTAGACTCTGGCATTGTGGTTATTTTTTAAGTTGTTTTTTGGGGGGATTTTAGAGAGTAGGGGGAAAGACACATAGCCAAAGGTCTGGTCGGACATGAGTCGAACTATGGACTTGCTGCTCAGGGCATTTGAGCATGTGCCCTAACCATTCGGCCATCAGGAGGTAGCCCCCATAGTGGTCCTTTTTTAAAAAGGACGCTCTGTCTTAAAAATAATCCAGATTCATTTTAGGCCTGAAAGATTAATCACCGTTACTACCTCAGAATGTGAGAAGAAGATAATTTGCCAACACTGTTGCTGCACAGCCCAGGAAAAGAGCTAAAAAAAAAAAAAAAA
>NW_019478343.1:0-1076 GCF_002814215.2 Seriola lalandi dorsalis | reverse complement strand
ACACACACACACACACACACACACACACAAACACACACTCATACTTTGTGAATATCTTGCCACCATAGTCCCAGTACTGTCTTCTGATCCTTCATTTGCTGCAGCAGCACAGATCTACAGTGGGAGAGTTGCACAATAGCAAAATAACAACGATTGTTGTAAATGTGCTTCAAGCAGCATTTTGAAACACTCACGTATCACCGTCAAATTAATTCAAACACCTGGTTGTAATTACCACAAACAAATAAGAGCAAGGTGGAGATTAATGCAGGGCCAGTTAACAGAGTTGTTAATGTCTGTAATTTCCTCATGTCCTCACCCTCAGCGTGGGGGTGTGCTTGTAACAATGTCAGCACTAGAAACAGTGAAACGTTTAATGGTAATGGTTGTGAAAAAACATTTCTACCTTGTATATTATTATTATGATCATTATTATTATTATTTTACCAGGATTTACCAGGAGCAAAACATGGATCACACACACACACACACACACACACACACACATACAGTATATATTGTGTGTATATATATATAGATAGAGAGATATAGTGGAGAGAATGATGTTCCTGAGGTGTGACTTGCATCAAAGCAATGGAGAAAAACTGTAACATGGAGGACAGGTTAGCTGGGCAGCGTGTCCCGGGTTTGGTTTCTTTATTGAAGTCTGACCGTTATCAGAACATCATTGTGTGTAAAATGTGCAGTAAAAACCAAACAGCGTCCCAACCAAGAGCGGGAACACAACAAACTTCTTTTATCACCTTAGCTGTTTCAACCCTTTTGATTACGCAACACACCGTGTGCCAAAACAGTACAAGGATACAACCCGTATAGTTTCATTTCTCATTCTGGCATCTAATACAGTGTTTCTTGTTCTCAATGTGGAACATCCCACTCCCGCGGTACAGATAGATAACGTACTCAACAGTACGGACATTTGACGGGAGAGAAAATTGTAACAGCCTCATATTTATTCAGGAAGGCGCCACAATCTATTTTTCCAGTGAGTTCTCATTTGATCACATTCACGCTTCACCACTGACTCTTTGTGTGTATGGTTTAGTGATAGCAGT
>NW_019478342.1:0-1076 GCF_002814215.2 Seriola lalandi dorsalis | reverse complement strand
TCTCTCTCTCTTTGATCTGCTGTCATCAGCCGTAATAAAGATGTAAAAATGCCCAAAAAGATTTGAATAAAAGTAGAAAGTCGATGCAGGTTAAAGACTCCTCTGAGTTGAGTCAGTCAGCCCAGTAGTGTCACGTGCCTACACTTAACCAAACCTTAACCACGGTGATGTCAGAGCAGCAAACATTAACACTGGTCTCTCTGAAAGACACTGACACGCAACATATTTTGTCATTTAGGTCCGTAAGTTTTGGGTGACTGGAGTTCTACAGCATGAAAGTATAAGCTCTGCCAGGTGTGTGGCCTCACACATCCTTCAATAAAATTGAAATAATATTAAGGTAAAGTACTTCAATTCCAATTTATGCTGCTTTATAACTCTACCCCACAGGAGATATTCAGCAGGAGATATTGTACTTTACTTACTCAACTACATTTATTTGATAGCTGCAGTCTCTAGTGCCTTTGCAGATTAATGTGTAATATCATATAATAGCTCATGTAACTTACATTTTGTGAATTATAATGCATTAATAAAGATAAAACAGTACATAAAGAATATAAAGTAGGTCAAATCGGCTCCTTCTTGACCAGCTACAACACGACATTAATGCTTCAGTAATAATAATCCAATAATAAATAATAAAATATCAGTGAAAGAGGCCACACCGCTTGTTTTTATCATGCAGGTAAATTATGCTGATAATACTCCTTGTATTTGTCCTTGTATTGAGTATATTTCAAATATGCTACTGCTATTTTTACTTAACTAAGTAATTCTTCCCCCACTGCCTTTGTGTGTGTGTGTGTGTGTGTGCGTGTGTGTGCGCATGTGTGTGTGTTTAACCCCAGCAGAGCCATTTACCTCCAGAGGACCAAGATGCTAATTAAGATGAATCCACCTCCAGTCTCTCCTGGCCCCGCCCCGCTCTCATAGTCATCAGTGTTATGCAAATGAGTGTGTGCAGAAATCACATCTCAGGCCACACAGATCACAGCTAGCACCGTCCCATCTGACTCACGGTAATATATAACATTTAATAACACTGTACACACACACACACACACACACACACA
>NW_019478341.1:0-1076 GCF_002814215.2 Seriola lalandi dorsalis | reverse complement strand
CTCAACTATAGAGCCGGGTGAACAATACAGCTGTTCTCTGCATGTCTGAGTGACAAGTCACAGTCTACAGGTGCTGTGGGTTGTTTTGACAGCTTTGTTGGCTCGATTCCCTTTTCCATCTCCTCATATGTCATCTGGGCATGGCGTGATGTGCAAGCTGCTTTTGTGTGCAACATTATCATAAATGTAAGCAGTTAAAACAACGCCTATATGCAGCAATACTGGTCCTGCAACGCTGACAAAAAAGATTAATGCATTTCTTTTGGGGTTTTGTAAATTCACCTTTAATGCACTTTGACGGAAATTATTGAGATGTTTTGTCCCAGTTTAATTTCAGCTGTTACTTGAGTAACAGTAAGTTGTCAACACATCTTCCACCGCTCCAAGGAAGAAAAATAACCTTTTGCAGATTCCCAAAGAAGCAATGTCAAGTGATGTTTTCTGGCTTTTGCTGAAAGAAGTCATTCATCAACTACTGCTTCCTGAATATTTTTGTTACATCTCGCATCCTGGTACAAGTTTAACTGTGAACAAGAGATCTTTCTGATATCAGTTATTTTATACCATATCCTAAAGATAAGATGTGATGTGATATTCACAAAAAGTACAGCTGGGAAAAACTGAAGATGAATTAACAAAGTCCTGACTTGTAGATTAATACATGTTATTTGTATGTTTGCATGTTTTTCAAATCCAGCTGATCGGAATTGAAATAATGATGAATGAACTGGTGTATCAATTGAACATATGTCTCACTTTATTTAGCATCAAATTACATTAGTACCTTTAGGAAACTTCTTGGGAATGATTAGGAAATAATTTTGGAATTACAGACCCAAATATCCAGAAAATAGATCAGATAAAGACAAGAATGTGAAAAGAAGAGTGGTACCTCTCAGAGGTTTAAAGTTTGGGGAAAAAACAGAACAAATTAACATGGTCATGTGTAGTTGAAACTGGCTGGACAAGAAATTATCTTTGTTTGAATCTTCCTCCCACACAAGTTACTTTGACGATCGTATCATCAACCCTTTCAAACAACACTTTCTGCATGTATCTGAGAGATCCTGAGGGGC
>NW_019478340.1:0-1076 GCF_002814215.2 Seriola lalandi dorsalis | reverse complement strand
CACACACACACTAACTACAATCGCTGTGTAGAGAGAATGAGAAAGCAAAGGGAACGACAAGAGGAAGAACAGAGCAGGGAGAGCAATGTGTCGGTCCGCAGGGAATAATGAAGACAGAAACAACCAACATGAATATCATCTGGCTGAAACGTCCAATTCCACCACATCAAACCACGTTTTTTTTTTTATTCCAAAGGGGGGAATGGATTCAGCCCTGCTTCTACGTTCTCTTGGTTTATTTGCAGTCATGTCGGAGAGAGGAGGGTCACAGATGTAGTTTAGATGAAGTCAGCTGACATGGGCACTTCAGTAACTGATTGAGTAAAACGTGTGCACACTGAGTAGAAGTTAAGATGGATGGTGCAATGCATGGAAATACACATTATTTCAGCATCTTCTCGAAGACTCTACAAAAACGCATTCCCCGTGGCAGACGAGAAGTCCAGCAGGGAGCCACATTCAGCTAAAATAGCAGCAACACAACACCTTGAAGGGTTACTTTATCTCTGCTGCAGGTCCCAGGGCTGCAGCTCCGGGAATGGATATCCAGAGAAAAAGAATTAGAGCAACATGGAACTGACAACTCAGCATATGTTTCAGTCCACAGATAAGACTGGGAAGACCGCTTACCACTTTTGAACACGTATTTTCTATGTGTTCTAAAATCTAATCTTAAAGTGTTCAACTTCTCTTCCACTTCATTCTTTTGTCTCCATGTGGAGCTGATCTCCCACTGACACACTGTTAAAGATGACTCTTAGATTAGATCAGATGAGGGCCTGTATTTTTCAATAATCTCAGAATTGCTCTTCAGAAATGTACTGAAAAAAATCTTCTTTCAGTACAACTTGGAAGTTGTACTGAGTGGAAGTTGGAGTGAAAGTATTTTGAGAGTAAATGAGATCCCTTTTATGAACCATAAATGAAATGAACACTGACAGTAGTTGTGGTGTGCAAGTAGCACACAGTAAAGATGCAATTTGATGCTGACAAAACATAATCAAACCTTCAATAACTGATTTTTTTCTTCTTAATATGACGATCGTGTGAAGAGTTTCTTATTTACTCATCAAGCA
>NW_019478339.1:0-1076 GCF_002814215.2 Seriola lalandi dorsalis | reverse complement strand
GTAATGAAAGCAAAGGATTAGACTGTCTGAAGTCACACGCATACAGTCTGGTTACTTGTAAATTGCAGGTTTGAAGAACCCGCCTGAGAGATAAGATTAAAACTAATTCCTCCAGCATGAACATAGTCTAAGATAAAGTCTTAAGACATAGTTGAGCTCGACATTTCAGATGGACAGTCTTGTTTTTTTCAGAAACTCGTTCATTCACTGCTTAAACAGGCTTACATCTGGACAAAAGGCTGCAACAAGTGCTCTCTTGACTCCACAACAGGCTCAGAGTCAATAGGTATGGGAATAACAGACAGAAAGTGGAGCCATGGGATTGTACTGTAGTAACAAAGGATATGCACAGGATATCACATTCCACCGTTTGCATTCACTTTAACAAAAGGCAGAATGTGGAACGTTCACCATGCTTTCTCTATGCATGGACATTTGTTGACTCTCCTGGACAACTGTTAGTTGGTCAGAGTTCAAATCCAGATTTTCTCCCATGTCTGGACTGATGAAGTTTTCTGGCCCTGCACTTATGTGATTTTTATTCTTAGTTTTAAGATGAATTGTAATTATATTTAAACAGTTTTTCATCGTAAACACTTACATCTCTATGTCATCATATAATATTACAGCAATGATTTTAGGAATTATTTATTTCTAGGGCTGCACAATTAATTGATATGTTATTAAAATCACAATATGGCCAAGTGCAATATCCAAATTGCAGATTTGATAACTGTAATATGCTATGCAACATACCATAAATGAAGCATTGTGGCGCTACAGAGATGCCTTGGCCTACAAATCATGTTGTCCAGATGTAAACAAACATGGTTGTTTGGTGCAAGACGCAAAAAAAATTATACATACATTATATGTATTTTTATATCATACGTCAATTCTTCTGTATCAGTTTTACATTCGCATCATCTGAAAATCCAATATTGAGATCAAACAGTGGGCTTTATTCGCAGCATTGTCCACAATAGCCTTATACACACAGTTGCACATAAGTAACATACTTATACATGAATCATTGAGTGTCTGTTGTCTTTACATTGTAGTGTCCAGCTGCGCTC
>NW_019478338.1:0-1076 GCF_002814215.2 Seriola lalandi dorsalis | reverse complement strand
GTAATGAAAGCAAAGGATTAGACTGTCTGAAGTCACACGCATACAGTCTGGTTACTTGTAAATTGCAGGTTTGAAGAACCCGCCTGAGAGATAAGATTAAAACTAATTCCTCCAGCATGAACATAGTCTAAGATAAAGTCTTAAGACATAGTTGAGCTCGACATTTCAGATGGACAGTCTTGTTTTTTTCAGAAACTCGTTCATTCACTGCTTAAACAGGCTTACATCTGGACAAAAGGCTGCAACAAGTGCTCTCTTGACTCCACAACAGGCTCAGAGTCAATAGGTATGGGAATAACAGACAGAAAGTGGAGCCATGGGATTGTACTGTAGTAACAAAGGATATGCACAGGATATCACATTCCACCGTTTGCATTCACTTTAACAAAAGGCAGAATGTGGAACGTTCACCATGCTTTCTCTATGCATGGACATTTGTTGACTCTCCTGGACAACTGTTAGTTGGTCAGAGTTCAAATCCAGATTTTCTCCCATGTCTGGACTGATGAAGTTTTCTGGCCCTGCACTTATGTGATTTTTATTCTTAGTTTTAAGATGAATTGTAATTATATTTAAACAGTTTTTCATCGTAAACACTTACATCTCTATGTCATCATATAATATTACAGCAATGATTTTAGGAATTATTTATTTCTAGGGCTGCACAATTAATTGATATGTTATTAAAATCACAATATGGCCAAGTGCAATATCCAAATTGCAGATTTGATAACTGTAACATGCTATGCAACATACCATAAATGAAGCATTGTGGCGCTACAGAGATGCCTTGGCCTACAAATCATGTTGTCCAGATGTAAACAAACATGGTTGTTTGGTGCAAGACGCAAAAAAAATTATACATACATTATATGTATTTTTATATCATACGTCAATTCTTCTGTATCAGTTTTACATTCGCATCATCTGAAAATCCAATATTGAGATCAAACAGTGGGCTTTATTCGCAGCATTGTCCACAATAGCCTTATACACACAGTTGCACATAAGTAACATACTTATACATGAATCATTGAGTGTCTGTTGTCTTTACATTGTAGTGTCCAGCTGCGCTC
>NW_019478337.1:0-1076 GCF_002814215.2 Seriola lalandi dorsalis | reverse complement strand
GTGTGTGTGTGTGTGTGTGTGTGTGTGTGTGTGTGTGTGTGTGTGTGTGTGTGCAGGCACTCTCATACTTACCAACACACAAACACTTACACGCACTGTTTATTTAGTTTATTGAATCCTGTCATTTTGTGGCCATCAATGTGACCTTGTCTATTCTCTAATCCTTATAATTCCTTCTGTGTGTTTAATGAGATTATCCTCATTTACTTCTTGCGACACACATTTGCATTTATCTTCATTCATGTTAGAATATCCTCTACGAATGCACTGATTAAGGTTGATTATAAGTGATTATTATTCAGTATTGCTGTTGATTTCATTAAGTCAGTGGACAGTATAAAATTGAGCTCACTGGATAAATATATTTCTGCTATTAGCACGGCCAGATCTACCATCAGGGTGTCCTTGGTATGCACCCAGGGGTCCAACATGTCAGCAGGACCGAGTAAATGAGGAAAAGTAATTTTGATAATTTGTATCATCCCTTTTACCGACATGGACATAAACACATATCTTTATTACATTTCTATTGGTGTAAATTATTTGTATTTTACACAGATTTAGGTTCAGGTTCAGGTTCAGGTTCAGGTTTTATGGAGATATAGGTTTTTAAGAATATAATCTCAATTTAAATGTTATGATAAAAAAAAGAAGAAGAAATCTCCACCTGAAAGGGCTGCAAAGCATATTTATCATTTTACAAACAACTTGTTTGTTAAAGGTAATGTGTGGCTGGGGCCATTGGACGACACCCAGGGATCCATTAAGCCTTAATCCAGTCATAGTGTTTAGATATTAATCCTGAAGCAGACACACGGGGAGAAGGAAGGTTAATTGAAGGAAGTAACAGAGATAAAATGAAATATGATGAAGCACATTGTGTCCTACCTCACCAAAGGGTGAACGGCAGGTGCTATTCCTGGATGGTGTACAACACAAATGCTTTTGAGATATAATTGGAGATAAAGCATGTTGAGATTAAATACATTGATATGAGACAAGTATTTTACCAAAGCAAATAAACAAAAATGAGAATACACCAAGGACAGAACAGGCCAGACTGACAGGGATAAAGG
>NW_019478336.1:0-1076 GCF_002814215.2 Seriola lalandi dorsalis | reverse complement strand
GGGGGGGGGGGGGGGGGGGTAACAGTTCATAAGAGTGACAGGAAAGTTTTGAGTAATGAATTGTTATGTGGGAGCAGCAGTTTGATCATATCTTTTGTCATGCCTCATTACAATTACCTATACTTACACTACATCTGTAATGTGTGTTTCCAAGGTAATCATACTTGTGGGTGCATATTTATCAGAGTCATGTGGCAGATGGTGAAGCTCTACAGTGCATCTGTCTGTCATCACATGCTAGACTGTGATAATTAGACTATATATGGTGTAACAGTGTGTGGGGTCAGCCTCTGTTATCAGTCATGCTAAACCAACCTGGGTCAAGTGTGATGCAATCCCTTAGTGTTTGTTCACACGGAGGGCGTTTGGAGTAAACTAGGTTTGAAAGAGAACTGGAAAATTGTACTCAAGTAAAATTACTTGTGTAAAAATGTACTAAGATAAAAGTATGTCAGTCAAAATTTAACCTGAGTTTTTAATTCCTGTGTTGGGATATTGGGTACAAGGGATCCGGCTGCATTGTGTTCGCACTCTGTCATGGCTACTGGAGATGATCCACTATCATTCCAACCAGTGAATGTTTTACGCAGTGTCCATGTCCAGAGTGTCTTATGCCCCATACATGCGATGCGCTTTTCCATGCTCCACTATCTTTACACGCCAGGTCATTTCCCGCTGGAACAGCTTCCATCTCTGAAGCATGAAATTCACCTGTAAATGTATATTTATTGGGAATTGACTTCAAATTAATTTAACAATGCATTTAATTTGTCTTCACAAAAACACAGCAAAACTAGTTTTTTTGTTTGCAGAGAGACAGAGAGAGAGAGAGAGAGAGAGACAGAGAGAAGAAGGGAGACGTGTTAAACCTCATTTCTGTCTCCGTTTGCTCTCTGTTGTCACCTACAGTGTGTTTTCATAGTTGTTGTCATTTCTATATTTTTCTGTTGCTGTTATCCAGTTTGAGTAAGGCAGTCATGTTTCTGAATATTAGAAGGTTTGCATCCTTTTAATTAATGGTTTAATGTTTTACTGCTTTAGTGTTGTATTTATTGTTGCCCCACCTTTAAGAATGA
>NW_019478335.1:0-1076 GCF_002814215.2 Seriola lalandi dorsalis | reverse complement strand
TTTCTGGAGCTTTACCTCTACTAGGAAATAAAATAAAATAAATTCTTTGAAGGAGGAAAAGTTGGGAGCATAAAGGTGTGAAATGTGGAGGGCAGTTTGCAGACATATGTAGGTTTTCTTTTTCATGCCTTTGCTCTTTCAATAAAAGGACTTTTCATGCCCAGTGCTCAATTTTTATGCTACATTTCACAGATTCCACACAGCAGTCATAAATATTCCTCCTCCGTTTTGTTCTTGAAATCCAAAGGCACCTGTGGTTGTTTCTTTTTCTATCCCTGAAGGAAAAACAATGCAATCTTTTCACAAATCAATTCCTGTTTGTTTGTTTGTGTACAAGCAGAAAGACTGATTGTTTGGATAACTTAGTATGCTTCTTAAATGTTGCATTTCTATTATGAAACTTGTTGCACTATGACTAAAATTAACTTCTTAATTTGAAATATATTGTGTCTATACTGATTAACCGATTTGTTTTTCTAAAGCACCTTAGATGATTCAGAAAGACAGAGTAAAGAGTGTAAAAGAGGGCACACTACCTGGGAGGTGGAGACAGCCACGCTGAAGTTCTCTGGAGCAGGTGGAGGGTCAGGCGGAGCTGTGTCAGCAGCCGGCCCAGGCACGGAGACAGGTCCAGGGGCTAAACCAGATGCGGGGCTGGGAGCTGGCAGAGCATCGACCTCGGATACAGAATCCTCCGTGATGGGGACGAACTCTGAAGGGGTGATGGCTGTGGTTCGGTCCTCTGATATCATTGGGGACTGGAGTGAGCTCTCACCACCGGCACCAACCAATTCGCCTGGCCATGACCCCGGGGTGAGCCCTCCTGCCCCTGGAGTGATGGAAGGATCGGTGGAGCTTGGAGGTTCCAGATTCACCTCCGGAGGTCTGTGGTGATCGGAGGTTCGGGAGAAGCGGTGGTGAGCTGAGAAAGATTTGGGCAGCAGCTGCTTCTTCTGACGTGATGATCGTTTGTTATTACTGCCGCCGCTGTAATCATCGAGGAACCCGGAGTCGTCACCCTCATTGGCCCCTGAGCCACTGATGCAGTTTATAAACACGTTTCGATTGGCTGTGGA
>NW_019478334.1:0-1076 GCF_002814215.2 Seriola lalandi dorsalis | reverse complement strand
GCCCTCCCCCCTCTCTCTGCCCCCCCAGGTGCACAGGTTGTCCTGTATGGTGAAACACACGGCGACTCACATCCTGAACTTTGCTCTGAGGACAGTTCTGGGTCCTTCAGTCCAACAGAGAGGGTCTCATGTGTCAGCTGATCGCCTGCGCTTTGACTTCAGTGTTAAGGTGAAACAACTAACTACCTACCTGACTAACTAACTGACTCTCCTCACCTGCTCACCTTGTGTGACGTGCAGCAGGTGCTGGGACTTCCTGTTTGGTCACATGCTGCATTTCCAGTATCTTCATCACTCACCTGTGCTGCTTTGCTTCATCACTTGTCACAGTGACGTCTTGTCTTTTCCCTCCTCAGGGTTCTCTGAGCATCTCTCAGCTGCAGCAGGTAGAGAAGTGTGTTAACGACATTGTCTCAGCCAATCAGATCGTCCACAGCCAGGAGCTTCCTCTGCAGACAGCCAGGAGCATCAGGGGACTGAGGACAGTGGACGAGGTGAGCTAAGACTGTCTCCAGGTGTTCTGTCTGTCTGTCTGTCTGTTTGACTGACTGTCTGTCTCTGCAGGTCTATCCTGACCCGGTTCGGGTGGTGTCGGTGGCGGTCCCTGTCTCTGAGCTGTTGGACGACAATACAGACAGAGAGACGTCTGTGGAGCTCTGCTGTGGAACGTGAGACTGAAACACCTGTTCACCTGTTCACCTGCACACACTCAGAAACAGCAGTAACACACAGTGTACAAAGAAGTCACACAGAGACGTTCTCCACACTAACAGTGACAGTAATTCCTCCAGGTCACCTTTATGTAAACCAGGTGTTAAACCCTGTCTCAGCTGCAGCCTCTCTCTCTGTGTTCAGTCACCTGCTTCAGACCGGAGCTATAGAGGATCTGGTGATTGTCTCTGAGAGACAGATGGTGAAAGGAATCAGTCGCATCATCGCTGTGACGGGACAGGATGCCACACGGGTCAGTGAAAGATGTTACGCCTGTCTGTCTTCTCCACAGCCAGATGTTACAGGTGTAACAGGTGTTATAGATGTTACAGGTGTTACAGGTGTTATAGATGTTACAGGTGTTA
>NW_019478333.1:0-1076 GCF_002814215.2 Seriola lalandi dorsalis | reverse complement strand
TGAAGCACTGGTACGAATGCCTCAAGAACAAAGACAAGAAGATCGAGTGCTGGCATGTTCTGCTAAATGACAACTCTGTTCACTTCGAGGATTAAAACATCTTCCTCCTCTCCTGTGGATTTTTCTTTCTCTCTTCTTCCTGCCTGTAGAATATTGTCTTCCTGTGAGCACGGGGAGACAGATATTATCCTCTTGCTTTTCATGTAGGTTTTCCCAAAGTAAAAATGTGCAAGCTACATTTCCAGCTGTTTTCAGGTGACCAACATGGATGTCGACCCTGGGGCTCTTTGTAATAAGGAGTGACCACTGAGTAAAACCAGGACGCTGCCATGTTGCCATTTTCACTGGTATCATATCATAAACTGTATCATGTGATAATTAAACCTTACCTGACAGGCGGTAATGATTGAACAGTGATTTATCATATTTTATGGAGAAGATAAAACTTGTTATCATTGTCTTTAAGGCAGTATGTTGTGATGACGTGTGCCTCCAGGGAAATCCCAGTTTTCTGTCCGACCTCTCTTATCCTCATGTTGATCTGTGTCATACGAGATCATCATACTGTGATATCAGCTGATCTATGTGACCACGTTGTCCAAGTGCTTGCATCACCAAAACATGCATTTTCCCACTTGTGTCGTTACGCAGACGTTACCGTGCGTATGTTCAATATTAAAACAGGTTTGCTGAAACCGATGTGAACAGAACTCTCCCCGTTTGATTTGCATTTGTTGGTCTCGCTCTCACGACTGTCACAACACTGTGCCACCTCCTCCTGTGCATGTGTGAGCTTTCTGTCTTTCTGCTGGAGAAATGCTTCTGCATGACCTCTGATTATGACGAACGAATTCAGTCATGCAACGTAAACGCTGTTCCAGGAAACCACACGTACATTTGATGGATATATTCTAATTGCAGGTTAATTAAATCGATCTGCGCTCATGTTTTCAGCTACATTCTTCTCTCTGTGTTCACGTTGATGCATGTCTGAACTCATAGTGTAGCGAACATGTGGCTAATAAATAAAGACATCATTGCACTTCCTTTGCTCTTCCGGCTTTTCTTTTATATAC
>NW_019478332.1:0-1076 GCF_002814215.2 Seriola lalandi dorsalis | reverse complement strand
TGTCATTGCCCACAGTGAGGAGGATTAACATAATACCATTGGGTTTAACTGGCCACAACATATATTGTGTTATGATGTAATTGCATTGTATTATTATTATTTCACGTCATGATAATGTATCTTAAAACATTTATAGGTTAAAGGACTCATGGCTAATTTTTATTAATCATTTGTTTTTCCTTGAAGGTTTTGCTATTGGAATGCCTATATGTGAGTTTGAATTGGTGAAAGACCCAGAAGTGCAGGACTTCAGAAGGAACATTTTAAATGTTTGCAAAGAAGCTGTGGACCTCAGAGATAGTAATGGACCCCACAGTAGAGCTTTATATGTGTACCCTCCCAATGTAGAATCCTCAGCAGAACTTCCCAGGCACATCTATAACAAGCTAGACAAAGGTAAGACATTTTACTCAAGGCTCTGGTCAGCAAATACTCACTGCAATAAAACTACAATAATATATTTTACAAACACTTTCTCTGTGTATGCAAAATGATAGCAAATATATAGATATTTTATTTTCTTTCCCTCAGGTCAAATCATTGTGGTCATTTGGGTTATTGTGTCACCCAGCAATGACAAACAGAAGTATACCCTGAAGATCAACCATGACTATGTGCCAGAGCAGGTGATTGCAGAAGCCATCCGTAAGAAGACACGCAGCATGCTGCTCTCCCAGGAACAGTTAAAGATGTGTGTGCAGGAGTATCAGGGAAAGTACATCCTCAAAGTCTGTGGCTGCGACGAGTACTTACTGGAGAAATACCCTCTGAGTCAGTACAAGGTAATCTAATTTAATCTTAGCTTAGCTGCATCTGATGCTATTGTACTTCAAGGGGGGAGAGATCCACTTCACGTCAAATTATCATCCAGTTCAAATGGGCTTGACATTTATGACATGAAATGAAATTTATGAGAAAATGTGCTGCCTGTAAAATGTGCTGTTTCAGAAACAGACCATAAATATCATGGTATATTAAGTACAAAGTGCTGAATGTTTCAGCTATTGCTGAGTTGTAATTGTAAAATCCAATAATTTACATGTTGATAAGCCTAGTAATAATGTGAATGTCAAACA
>NW_019478331.1:0-1077 GCF_002814215.2 Seriola lalandi dorsalis | reverse complement strand
CGGACTTTGACCTGTGCGGCTACCTCGGTGCGGGCGGCTACGGGATGGTGCTTGTCGCTTCGCACCGGCGCGTGGGGCGCCAGTACGCCATCAAGGTGATCGACAAGCGGATCGTCTGCGCTCAGCCCAGCCAGGTGGCGAGCGTCTACCGTGAGCGCGAGGTGCTGGCGAGCATCCGCCACCCGTACATCGTCCCGATGCGGCACGCTTTCCAGACAGCAGACCACCTGTGCCTCGTCCTCGACTACGTGGGAGGGGGCAACATGTACGCGGACCTCCAGCGGAACGGCGCCTACTCGCACGAGCGCGCCCAGTTCTACGGCGCGCAGGTTGTCCTCGCCCTCGAGCACCTGCACTCTCGCGGTATCCTCTACCGCGACCTCAAGCCGGACAACGTCCTCCTCACTACACACGGCAGCATCCAGCTGGCCGACATGGGCGCCGCGTGCGGCGCCACGCCCGATGGATCGATCCTTGGCGTCACCGACGGCGCAAAGTGGACGGGCAAGGTGAAGCCGAGCGGCCGCCGCATGACCATCACCGGCACACACGGCTACCGCGCGCCAGAGATGTACGACAGGGAGTACAGCAAGCCGGCGGACTGGTGGTGCGTCGGCATCCTCATCGTCGAGATGCTGACCGGCGAGAACCCGCTCCGCGGCGCGAACCGCAAGGAGTCGGAGCACCTCGCAAAGACGCTCGACGTCCAGCTGCCAGACACGGTGCTGCCGCCCGCGCGGGAGACGGCGCTCGCCTTCCTGGTCCGCGACTGGCGGAGGCGGCTCGGGACGCCGACGTACCTCGAGACGTACTGGGCGCCGGCCGAGGCCGACAAGCGCGCCGTCGGCCGCGTCAAGGCCTCGCCCTTTTTTGCGCCGATCGACTTTGACCGGATGCTCGCTGGCAGCCTCAAGCCAACCTTTGCTGTCCGCTGCGCCCAGCTGCCCCACCACGGGCCCAAGGGCAGCACGCCTGGCGCCAGGACCCTCGACGACTTCTGCCAGATGGTTGACTACCTCAAGGCGTCGGTGGAGGCGCGCGCCAAGCAGCCGCTCGCCGCAGAGCACGAGGCTGCCT
>NW_019478330.1:0-1077 GCF_002814215.2 Seriola lalandi dorsalis | reverse complement strand
ACAAGGAACATATTGGAGTGGTTGATGCTGTCCTTTACATGCTCCACCAGGCCTTCTTACTTGGCCAGATGGTTTATAAGAAGGATTATAATCTTTGATTTTTCAGGTGCATTTAACACCATCCAACCCCCCATTCTTAAGACAAGGGATGGGGTGAATCCCTGCTTCACGTCCTGGATTGTGGATTACCTGACAAGACAACCACAGTACGTCAGGCTGGGTAACTGTGTCTCAGGGAAAGTGATGAGCAGCACTGGGGCTCCACATGGGACTGTTCTCGCTCTGTTCCTGTTCACCCCGTATACGGCAGACTTTAAATACAACTCTGAGTCCTGCCACATCCAGAAATACTCGAATGACACAGCTATTGTGGCGCATATCAGGAACAGGCAGTAACAGGAGTACAGGCATCTGACGATGTCCTTCAGTGAATGGAGTGACAAGAACTGCCTCCTTCTGAACACATGGTCATCGACTTTTGGAGGTCTAGGCCCACCCTTCAGCCAGTCAACATTTGAGTGATAGACATTGAGGTGGTGCACACTTATAAATACCTAGGTGTGCACCTGGACAGTAAAATGAACTGGTCCACGAACATGTATCCCATCTACCAGAGGGGGCAGAGCTGGCAGAGTTAGCTGCATGCTAACATTTTTTAATTAGCACTAAACGCAAGGCACAGCCGAGACTGATGGGAATGTCCTTTCTTTTGCAGAATGAACAGTCATGGAAACGCCAAATGTATAAGGATACATCATCTAGGAATCATCTATGTCCATGTACCAATTTGTGTACTTATCCATCCAAGAAATGTGGATTAGTGAAAACCTACTGGTGGTGCTACAATAGTTAAAAGGTGATCAACAAGGAATCAATGTCAGTCCAGCCGACAGTTGTTGGGACATTTCACAAAAAATGATGGTGGCCTGCACAAAATTACAAGGTTATCATTTATTTAATTTCATTAATTGGTTCATTTAAAAAATTTCGTCGTGTGTCATGGCAAGGGAACTGCTTAGTGGTCTAAGCAGGCGCCCCATGTGTAGAGGCTACAGTCTTCGCTGCAGTTGGCCCCGG
>NW_019478329.1:0-1077 GCF_002814215.2 Seriola lalandi dorsalis | reverse complement strand
AACATCTCCAACGGCAGCCCGGACCCCGACAGCCGGTCCGGTCCGGTGATCGTGTTGAGGTACGACATCCTCTCCTCGCTCTCCGAGAGGCCGGAGCTGATGGGACTCGGACTGTCCCTGCCGGCCAACATGCAGGAGGGCGGCGAGTGAGAGCGGAGGGGTTTGTTTGGGAAAGCTCCACCAGAGAGACCGAAGCAGGAGATAAACTGGAGCGGGTGCTGCTGAGATTGTTGCTGCAACTCTAACTTCAGTATGTCCTTCACAGAAAAAGGCGTGGTGGAAGACGTTATGACCGGACTGGGAAGCATTATTACCACCAACAGAGAGGTGACAGATAAACAGTCAGGAGGCTAGATCCAAAATCGGACTAGTTTGTCTCCGGAGGGTGCGTAAAAGAAGTGAATACCCCGTGCGTAAGCGTGAAGAATGGTCGCGC
Organism: Seriola lalandi dorsalis; assembly: GCF_002814215.2. Classification (NCBI taxonomy): domain Eukaryota; kingdom Metazoa; phylum Chordata; class Actinopteri; order Carangiformes; family Carangidae; genus Seriola; species Seriola lalandi. Next base: position 641 of record NW_019478329.1, on the reverse strand, counting down.
GCTGCTTGTTTTTCATGCGGACCGAGGAAGAGGACTGGCTTTCCTTCAGCTGTGACATCCCTCTCTTCTGGTTGTGTGACTGTGGCTGGAGGGCTGAGAAAGAGAGAGAGAGAGAGAGGTCGATCCTGTTAGAAAGCCAAGATGCTGTCCTCTCCCTTTCAGTGACGTTCTGATGCGGGGGAGGGAGTCTCTCTCTCTCTCTCTCTCTCTCTCTCTCTCTCTCTCCCTCCCTCTCCCTCTCTCTCGCTTTCTCTCGCTCTCTCTCTCCGCCTGGAAGACAAATAGCCCTAATTTATGAAATACTGTTATCACCATCGACTCCCCTCAGATTGTTAAAGGTGTTAAAGGTAAGGAAGTTTTTATTGCATACTTTTTGTTTTCCTAACAGAAAACAGTCACAGCACAGAAGCCTTTAAAATTGTATAATAAAAAATGAACTCAGCAAAACCCTTAATTCGGTGCAGCACCTATAGGTAATTGTTGCTTATTATCCGGTTACTCAAATACCATTTATTCTCTTCTTGTCTCTACTGAATGGTCCCAGGAAATCACAACTCTTCCCATCATCACTAAGGTGGTTTTAAGATTACGCATATCTTCGTTTCCTGTCTCGGCAATCCAAGGATAAGATAATATGCAGC
>NW_019478328.1:0-1077 GCF_002814215.2 Seriola lalandi dorsalis | reverse complement strand
TGGCCCTTTCACCAATCAGGACGTGTTTCAGAGCGGTGGGCGTGGCCCGCCACCTCGTTTTTACTGAATTTATTGGCTCGACTCCATAATGAGATGACGAGCTCGGTCACGTTGCTACGGTAGTTAACTGTTTTTAATTAGTGTTTTGTGCCTTAATATAAAGTTTGGTTGTAATCACAGCCCCAGTGACGGGCTCCACTTGTTATCTCACAGAAATGTCCTCGTCATTCTCGCTCATTCACGCCGTCTCCTCCTGTCGGTACTGAAGCAGGGTTCTTTAAACATCAGGTCCAAACAGAGCAGAGAAAAGATCCTGATCCAGGAAGTAAGAGTCGAACACTTTGTCAGTTTAACATCTGAGCCTGAACAGAAGAAGAGTTTCTGTGACAGAGGATCTAAATGATCTGGACTCTTACAACTTGTTGTCATCCATTTTGTTCTTTCTCTCCCTCCATCCTTTTCCCGCTCTGCAGGACGTGCAGCACACGCAGACATGATGTATAAACAGTATTTTAAGTTATAATGTACCAGTTATTTGTGTTGTAACCCTGTTGTCTTAGATGGTGACGTGTGTGTGCTGCGCAGCCTGCAGGACGCCTCTGTGACGTCATGTTTTCCCGCCCTGCGAGGACCTGAATGACCCTGTTTGTCCCCATGTGCCTGTAAATCCAAACTTAACATTTGAATAATAAAAAGATTACTACAGGAAGAGTGTGTGAGTGTGTGTGTATCACATGGAGGCTGTTGGTGTTAGCTAACAGCTAACACGTCTGACGCTAAACTACAGTCTGAACTGCTGGTGTACCAGATCATGAACCTAAAGGGAAAATGTAAAAGCTTTGAAATGATCTAGAAATGTGTGATAGGTTTGTTTCTTAGCGCCCTAAAAAATGTATTTCATTTACAGAATTTCCATGTAACAGTTTTAGTGAAGCAAAATACACTTAAATCAAATACATTATCTTATTTTAATTTGGTGAAAGAGAAGAAGAACTCCTCTATTAGGTCGCTGATGTTTTGCTCTTTACCAACATGAATGTAATGAACCAGCTGTGGCGCCGTCGTCACTGTTCACAC
>NW_019478327.1:0-1190 GCF_002814215.2 Seriola lalandi dorsalis | reverse complement strand
ACATATCATACTTTTGCTGTAATTCATGGTTTCCTGTCATTGTCTACTTAATAAAGTCAGTGTGCATCATATAATTTGATTATGATCTCTTCTTATGTCACATCATTCAATTCATTCATTCATTTTTCTTGCTCTCTCAATACAAAATATCTGTATCACTTTCAAACAGCTGTGTTGCTTATTATGAAACTGTTTCATCTGTGTTCATTTTGCAACGTCATCCAAACAACTTCACAGTCGACACTGCACTTCCTCAGTCGACTGGATCAGTGGCGCACAAGAAGCGCCTGTCGCCTTTTAGTTTTCCTACACACACACACACACACACGTATGTCTACTCATTGAATGAGTGAGCGACCAAAAGAGAGAGAGAGATTGATTTGTGTTTTTTAGCCCTAAAGTGACACAACTCCACCATAAAACTCTGATTAGCTGACCTCAGAAAAACAAAAACAACAACAGCTAAATAACTGGCTATAATGTACTCCTATATACTATATTGAATATCCCTGAGAAACGTGCAGTAAAAGTCGGGTAGTAAGTGATGAATTCCCTCCTTTAGCATCATCATCATAAGAACAGCTGCCTAACTAACTAGTAGAGACCAACCTTCTACAATAAACAATCAAAAAACCATGAGACAATTAAATGAAATAGTATTCCTACACATCTGAAGTTCATTCTCCGTCTGAACGTTACATCAAACTCTTATAGAACGGCCTCCGCATCAATTCCAACACATAGACTAAGACTGTAAATAAAGATGGATGCAGCGTCTGTGATGTCAGCCACAGGTTTCTGAAGAGCGGTTTTGAAGTGAGCTGCTCAACCGTCACCATCTTGGCAGTGCCTGACTCCGCCCCTAACTCCCAGCTAATCCAAAAATGGTCAAAGAGGAGGGCCTGTGTGGACTGAAACTTTGGTGAATGCTGGTTTGTGTCAAGCATACGCTCACCCACCTGTCACTCAAAGAGGCCACGCCCTCAATCGTCCATAACTTTAGTCCTTAATAAAATGTAAACAGGTGAGTTATATAAACAGGTGAGTTCTATAAACAGGTGTCATGAAGGAGGAAATTAGCTCTAGAGACCAAAACAGTTTTTGTACCAGGCTGTAAACATGTTTATTTCTGCTGTAAAGTTGGACATTTTAACATGGGAGTCTATGGGGACTGACTCACTGTTGGAGCC
>NW_019478326.1:0-1077 GCF_002814215.2 Seriola lalandi dorsalis | reverse complement strand
CTGTCTCCTCTGAACTGTATTCTTCAACACTCGTCTCCTCTTTGCTCCACCAGGTCATCGGTTTGAAGATGTTCCCGGCGTGCGCAGACACCTGGTCAGAAAGAGCACCAAGGGACAAGTGGTGCACATTAGTAAAGACCACAAAGAGCCGACCACTCGCAGTCGCAAGCAGGACCGAACCCCACATGAGGTGAACATTACTCACTCAGACAAGACATGAATTACTTAATGTCAGCTACTGCAGAACTTGGTTGGATTTAGCCCCTTTTTTAAGATTAATCTGTGTTTCAATTCATTTTGGCAAAACGATACTTGAGAAAGCGTCATTAAAGAGGTTTACTGGGTTATTGATAGACATACAGCACGGGGATAGAGTCACATTAAAGGGTTAATCTGTGAAAATTCCAAACTAAAATTGCAAAGATGTGATTAATTGTTTGATCTATTAAATATCAAAAAATAATAATAAAGAGTTAGTTTGTGGCAGTTTTCCAGAGCCAAAGGGTGGTATCATTAAACCAACGATCCAAAATCCAAAAATATTCGATTTACAAAGACATGAAACAGACACATTTCCTAAGGATTAATTTACTGATTGATCAGCTGATGAAGAAAAAAAGTCTAACTTGCTGATGTTTCCTGATACTGCGTATGATTTCTTTATCTGAGAATGAGAATCATACCCTAAGACAAAAGCTTGTTAATATGGTCAGTAAAATGACTGACTGTAGTCCGATGAAGCCCGGTGGGAAAATGTCCCATATTTGTAATCTTTATTTTCTGCTTCACATTCAGTCTAATTGCCTTAAATATGACCATAAATCCTGGGAAATGCCTCCCCTCTTTTCCTCTGTCAAAGTTAGTGCAGCCCTGTCTCTTTTGTGGATGGGACAGGGAGGGAAGAAGGCAATTAAAAATGAATGAAAGAGTTCTTTCCTTTCACACGCGGAAAGGAAAAAAGAGGAGAGAGAGGAGCTTAGGTAACCAGACACCGGGAGCTCCTGAGAGAGGCAGAGTTATGTTTTATTAACACACACACACACACACACACGCACACACACATTGTCATACAGCGCT
>NW_019478325.1:0-1077 GCF_002814215.2 Seriola lalandi dorsalis | reverse complement strand
TTTTTTTTTTTTTATTGAATGTAAACGGTGGCTAGGGCACCACAACTGACACACATGACCTTCGCCCCACTGGACGCTGTCTGGTTCCTCACAGACTCCTGACGCTGTTTCTGTCTGATTTTCAGTCAGACCACAGGCAGGCAGCCAACAGGGCACATGCAAACTTCACTCAGAGTTTATCTGAGTCTGCCTGTCTCCCACATGAGTGGTTGGCCTGCACATAAACACATTTTACCCAAATATACAGAGTATGAAAGAAAATATTCGCAGTAAACAGATCTTTAAGGAGCAGAAAATTGTTTATTATTATCAATAATGAAAATAATGATAATAAAGTTACTTTTTCTTTAGCACTTTTCATACATAAAATTTGGCTCAAAGTCCTTAACATTGAATTGCATTTATAAGCACGCAAACAAAACATAAAAAACAATAAAACTGGGTATAATAGTATTAAATAAAATTTAAACTAAGATTAAATAAAATGAAATTAAGGATTAATTAAAGATTAAGCAAAAACTTAAAATGTTATACAGGATTGTCATCGTAACGTGTGTATATGTACAGTTGTGTGTCATCCAGGTAGCAATGAACATTACACTGCGTTGTCGTAGAAAAACTATAAAAACAAGAGGCCAAGTATTGAACCCTGTGGAACACCGTTTCGACATTTCGAATGTGATGGGTAATTGTAAAACATGATTATCAATACATACCAAAAGACTCTGGGTCACAATTGATGCTAAATTGAACCTAGGATTTTGGGCAGCATGGCAAAATCGAGCTGCTCGTACATCCACATGCCAAAAAGAGAGACGCCCTTCAATTCATTGATGAAATGAGGCTGTGGTTGCCTTCAATTAACAAGTTACTGTGGAGCAGAAGGCCACAACATGGACACGCACTGGGGAGATGACCATTCCTGGAAAATGAAACTGATGATCATCTGGGGAGGAAGGTCTGTCTATGTGTGTGTGTGTGTGTGTGTGTGTTTTTTCCTCCAGTGTCTGTGTGAAAATGTGTCACTCCCTTAGAGGTTGATGAATATGCAGAGTGTATGAACATGTGATTGTGTTT
>NW_019478324.1:0-1077 GCF_002814215.2 Seriola lalandi dorsalis | reverse complement strand
TGTGTGTGTGTGTGTGTGTGTGTGTGTGTGTGTGTGTGTGTCTGCTCTCATCTGTCTCGCTCTCTGTTTAGATTAATCGAAGTTGTCGAAACGCCGTTCCGTATCGTTCCAGGCCGCTTTAATCCCTGCTTATAAGAGGGAAAAGGGGAAACCTTGAAATGGGTTTACAGAAACTACAGTCACAGAAAGCAGTAGAGAGGAAATAGAAGTTTCTGCTACAGTATTCCCAAGTTGATAATGGAACAATCAGCGGACTTACCCAGTGTAGCTTCAGCTTGACTGTGGGTTTTTCACAATTCCTCTAAAAGTCCTGAAAACTGTGGCATTGAATAACTTTCCTTTTCGTAAAGGCCAATTAGCTAGCGTTGCCTCTCTGTGGTCCTTCCTGATGTTGAAAAAGAACCAGGAGCAGCTGACAGGCGACTCCTCTGGGAAGCAGGAACACGGAGTGAAGCAGCGATCCGGTGGCTGAATCCTGAAATTGAAAGGATTGCGTTTCGCTAGTGTGTGAAGCTCTTAATCATTTTAAATGAAGTTTGACAAAAAGCTGTGAATGCTTCATTTAGTAAGCAGAGAACTTTCCCACCAGAAACTGCCAGTGTCTAGTGGCGAGATACCAACATAAAATCTCACATATTAAATCACAAACTGAGGAGGATGACAAGACAAACACATGAAATGACTCCGTCATCTTAAACCCTTTTTTCACATCATAGCAGTTTAAATTAAGCTGAGATAAATCAAGTTGCTTAGCTGAGGTTATGGCAATGCCATTCTGGTGGTTGATCCACCACTGCGGTCCACACTGAACTAGCTCAACAAACATTAGAGGAATGTCATGAAATTTGGCACAGACATTCATGGTCCACAGAAGATGAAGTCAAATGACAAAAGTTGTGATCCCCACATGTGTATATATACACAGTATATATATACTGACTTGTCCTCTAGCCAACATGTCTTCTAATCCATACGAGCATTTCGGTCATTTGTTCCTACCCTCAAATACGACCCAGAGGAGTGTTTCCTAATATAGCACCCCAGCTGGCATGGTTACCATAACAACAACGGTCATGG
>NW_019478323.1:0-1077 GCF_002814215.2 Seriola lalandi dorsalis | reverse complement strand
AAAAACCTGGCACTTACATGCCCACAATGAAACTTGCTCACTGACACTTTGGACAGAGAGTCAGGTGTGTTGAGCTAAACGTGGCTTATGTAGCCTCAAGCTACTAGCCTCAAACAGAGATGAGGAGTATGTTACAGAGACCTATGCTCACTCGTTTCTACACCTCCAGAATTATTTTTTCATTGTCAGACTTTCAGACCCAAACAAAATGAACTCCCTGTGAATCCACAGAACACTACAACATACAACTTTTTTCCACATCTGTACTTGCACTCCCCAAGAACTGCAAACAGACGTTGATGTGTAAAATCACTGGAGTTCACCTTCAAAATTGCATCTTTAAACTATTGCTGGTTTCTGTGTTTAATCCAGATTAATCAAACCCTTAATTGCTGTCATTCAACTATCTGGCAGAGTTTTGAATTAATAAAAATCACTGAAAATGTTTCAAACGAATCCTTTTTGCTGAACAAGATATTTTGCTGCCATGTTACAATTCACTAAGGAAACACATTCTTTAAAACTCCATAAATCCTTTACCAGAATTATCATAGCCAAACTCCAACCACAACCCCAAACCCTAACATTAACAATCTATAACCTAAACATAAGCAGCTGATTGGCTGAGCTTTTTGGAGGCAGTACACGGCAGGGTGCTGGGCAATGTTGTGGGAATACAGCCGTTTCTCATGTCTCCTACCGCCTGTTACAGGGTTAGAAGCAGACTGACGTACTGACTGACTGTCCTATTCATTCTCCATGTTAATTTATTCCTCTTTACAAACTTAACAGGCTGTCCTTTCATTTTTATGCCACCCAGCTATACAAACCGGCCTAATTTCCCCTACTGATCTAAGCACAACTGGCTCTTACAGGTTTCCCTAATAAATTATAAAAAAAGAAATGCGTCTTCAATTATTCATACACTTTTGAACAGGTATTTTTAATATGTATGTATAGGTCAAAATATTAGAAAACATATAATTGATGAATGAATATTTGATTACAACTTTTATATATATTATACGTCAGTGTTGTTGTATACTTGTTTTACTTGGAAAAAAATTTATATGCATG
>NW_019478321.1:0-1077 GCF_002814215.2 Seriola lalandi dorsalis | reverse complement strand
CTGCCGTGAGATGTGGAGTTAATGCTTTGTCTAAAGTATGTTCTTTATTGAATCAAAATGAGTAATTAACAAAATGCACCCACACGTCGAAGCATAGACCAGCCATATCATGACTAAAACACAAATGCCATGTCGTGTCACGCTTTTGCAAAATGGAATTAAGTATATATGGGACACCTTTACGCACCCTCTGGTGATCCGGCCCAGGTTTTCCTAAAGCTCTTCATATGTGGCAAAGAATAGCATCATGGAAACACAAAAATCAATTAAAGGAATTGCAGTATCATGTAATAACATGGTGTGTTTTGTTTTTTGGCTTTACTTGGGATGCGAAACATCAATAAAACAACACTATACATTCAAAAGGACAGCTGGCTTTGTCATAATTGTCTATAATTAGACTTTGTGAATTTGTAGGAAATATAGGATTCAGTTATTATGATACAACTGTCTAAATTTAATTCACAAATGTAGACACAAATTACTTCATGGTATGTTCTACATAATACAGGTTACTATTTTTTACAATTCTAATATTGGTTCATATTTATTAACCTAATATTGCTAGTCTAATACGTAGACTACAAGTCTATATATAAATTAATCAATATAGCTGAGTAAAATTCAAAAGCTTGATAATGTAAAGGCAGCATAATGCTCTGTGTTGTGCATGTATTTTATGTTCCATTATTTAAACAGAAGAGGGCAATATGGTCCATGATTTGACCTGACTGTTAATTCATGCCCTCTGTAAAACTAAGAGAACGAAGCGGATCCATCTAGATACTGTACTATTACTGTTACCTAGATTAACACAATGACTGTTGTGGAGATGGTGTGGGCTAATAAATATATCTATTGTGCAGGTTATTAAATTCCTACAATTCCACAGTTCATGTTACATCTGTCAGTATGAACTAGACTTTTATTTGTTTCAGATCCCAGAGACTTTAAGTTTATAAAACATGAAAATATGGGGCATTAGCAATTTTCTATTTGATGTCAATACTATCAGTATGATACTGCTTGTCTGAATTGCTAGAAGAAGAAGAAGAAGATACAGAATGTGTGAACAAT
>NW_019478320.1:0-1077 GCF_002814215.2 Seriola lalandi dorsalis | reverse complement strand
ACCTTTACACTGGAGGAGCTTTAAAAGTAATCTGTAACCCAATAAGATAATGTTTCATGAAATAACCCCTGACCTTGGAGTCCAGGCTGTACTGGTTACCACTGTAGGTAAACTAGTAAACTAGTTAAGCAGACAGGCTCTGCTCTAACATGCCTTGCAGATTATTTCAGAACAGATAAACACAGTATTCATTTTACCTCTGGCTCTCTCTCAGACTCTCTGTGCCGAGTTACAGCTGGTAAGCAATTAACAACATCTCACTTTAAACCAGTCTCCTGGTTACTGTGAATAATTTGCTGTGAATAGTTTTAATGCTGTTTTCCGTGTCGTAAGTAATAAATGAAATGAAATGAATTTCGGTTGCAACAACAACTGGAAAGTTTCATTTGATGTTAATTTCTTTTCTTTTTTTTCTTTGTCTCTCTTTTTCAGGGGTCCGATGGGAAGCCCCAAGCCTGGCATGCAACAAGGAGGCCATGGAGGAGGAGGGATGGGAGGGATGGGAGGAGGAGGGATGGGCGCAGGAGGAATGAGAGGAGGGATAGGAGCAGGTATGGGTACTGGTGGAGGAATAGGGTCCAGAGCTGCTGAGCCGTACCGCCTGGCAACTCACGAAAGCCCCACATCCCCCCGACACATGCAGTCCAGCCAGGGGTCTGGCATGGGGCAGGGCGCGGGGTCCGGTCACAGCATGGGTCACGGTCCCGCCGGGTCCGGCATGGGAGGCGGCATGGGTCAGAGTCCCGGTCAGCACGCGTCCCGCCGAAACCTCCAGGTGGATTTCAGCGGATCGGGCGGCTCCAGGACGGGCCGGTCTGCATCGGTGTCTCCAGACCGCGGCGTGACGCCCACCTCGCCCTACTCGCTGCCCCAGATCGCGCCCATGCCGAGCAGCAAGCTGTGCCCGGTGTGCACCACCACAGAGCTGTCCAACCCACCGGCTGTACCCAACTACAACACCTGCACCCAGTGTAAGGCCACCGTCTGCAACCAGTGCGGATTCAACCCCAACCCACACCTCACTGAGGTAAGACCTGACGTGTGTGTGTGTGTGTGTGTGTGTGTGTGTGTGTGTGT
>NW_019478319.1:0-1077 GCF_002814215.2 Seriola lalandi dorsalis | reverse complement strand
GAAATACTCCCAGCAAAAAAAAATAAAAAATAGTCCCTGGTTACATCACAGTCTTTGGATTATCCTAAGAAATGGGGACACTGTTTCTGGAAAGAGATGTTGCTGTTTTTAGCTTTTAACCGTTTGGAAAAACAAGGGGACACTTCAATACTTCAACACTTCAACACTTGTGAACGAGCCAAAAATAATAATAATTTAGAGCGGATAGTTTTGGCAGCCGTTATGGTCAAAGTCTGGAGCGGATCCTGACGACGCCCTATTAAAAACGATCTCTGCGTCCCGGTCACTTCAGGTTAGAGTCACTTGTGTTCTGAGCTGCTCTGGGTGCTGGGATCCCAGAATAACTGGCTGTGGGTCGAGATTAAATGTGAGTTTTCATTGTTGCGGAAACCCGAACCTTCATTGTGTCGGGGGTTTAAGGCAGAGGATGGATATCTGGAATTAAAACTATCTGCATGACAAGATACCAGAGCTGAGGGAGTAAATGTTTTTGTAGATCACTGCCTCTGCTCTTCTCTATCGAGAGCGCAGGCAATGCAGCTAACGTTAGCATCCGGCTGTGCGTCAACATCCCTAGCTTCTGATGAACCTGAGGCACAGAGAGTATCTTCATTAGTAACCTCTTCCTGTTCTCTTCTATCCTTCCTTTTGTTTGCGCTTGCGAAACATTAAGCTGCTAAATGAATCGTCCATTAGCTGGAGAAAACTAGCTTGATGCTAAAAGGTTAAGAACAAAACTTCGACAGGGAGCATGCTCATTGGTCAGATTAGGATTTCCCAGCAGGCCTGACTTCATAACTTTTGAGAGGAAAGTAGAAATGATATTTATCTTTAATAAAACATGCAGTTGTGGAACATTTCAATAAGGGAAATAAAAATATAAAAGACTATGAGGCCGGGCGCCTGACAGCGACGGGTGCACCAGCTGCAGCTGTGGACAGTAACATCATTGGTACCGTGGTACATTTCAACTTCGTGCTCTCGCTCTGTCCACTGATCCGACACTGTGATCTGATTACCCACGACACATGTAAAGGAGCACCGACATTTCTACTTTGAGTAATGCCGGGCCCAATC
>NW_019478318.1:0-1077 GCF_002814215.2 Seriola lalandi dorsalis | reverse complement strand
ATTTTAGCTGTTGTTCATATTCAGATGAATTTACTTTCACACATCTTTCACATCTTTGAGTTGTAGATTAACATTAATTATTGCTTTACTGACACAGTGGCGCCATTGGCCTTTATAAATTAAAAAATCCTGACATGTCACTGGTTGGAAAAGCATAGTTGAAAAAATAAAAAATATGGCTGGGGGCTGAATTCTGTTCAGCTGCGTCTGTTTCCTGAGTCCTGGTGTTGTGCATGCCAGCTCGCTGTCACACTGTTTGTGGCTCACTGAAACACACTGTTAATGTTATCAATAACGCTTGTGCTTTTCCTACTATGACAAGTCAAAACGTCTAAAGTGTGGGGGAAAAAAAGGGCCTGTTGGTGTTTGTGTTTCTGCTTTTGTCCAAACTTAATTGTCCAAATGTCTAAGTGGACCATCATGTTTACATAGAATGTGTCTACACATCAGGCGTCACATGACATGACGCGTAGTGCTGTATTATAAACGTCAGGAAAATGAAAAATCCTTCTTACTTCATTTGCATCAAGTAGTTGTAAGCCTCTATAATACCATTCCTTTTACTATGAGCTTCACCTCTCCTTAGCCAAACATTTTGTAACTGATCAGACTGATTCAGACAGAATTACGTGTTGCTTTGTGAGTTTGTTAAGTGAACGCTCACAAATTGCCTGCACGGCATAAGGACGGTTGTAATACGATAACATCAATACTGACAAACAACGCTTCCTTTCACTATCCAATTTCAACTTTGTCTAGGCTAATCTGGAACCTTTGGAAATGACTAAACACTGGCGATATTAAAACAAAAGGATTTATGAACACTGTTTATCTGTTGGTTTCAAATAAACATTTAAATTAAAGAAGAAAATGAACCAAAAGAAACTACGCTACAATGAGGTTATGTTAAGAACCTATTAATTCCATGGCAACGAGCAATGCTTTGCAACCTTGTTTTCCAGTGAACATTAAAGGTGTTTCTTTAAATGCAGTTCTTAATACCAGCAGTGATAAGGAATCAACACAATCCCTGTCGGATTTAAGCACAACTAAGACTAATATTACATTTTTGTTGTT
>NW_019478317.1:0-1077 GCF_002814215.2 Seriola lalandi dorsalis | reverse complement strand
GGCTTTCAGGCACAATGACACTCAATATTTCCCCACTGTTGGCCTGACATGCTATGATGATGTTTGATTGGTCTCAAATCCATTTGGATCATCTGTGCAGCAGGGACTTGGTGGACACACAGGAACACCTACATTCCTGCGTGCTATATGTCATGACGTGATGTTAAAACTGAGCCACCCCTCGGCACAGGAAAGGAAGGATCTCCAGAGAGCTGGGAAGACAGTCCAGAGGAGACACACTGCACAAATGTTTGATAGCACCAAGCCAAGGATAAGCAAATCATCCTCTATTTGGAAATAACACATCTATTTTCTGACTTAACCTCCACCTGATGGGAGATTGAGGTTAACATCTCAACTAATTGTTGTGAAACATTTGTGCTGTTTCTGCAAATCCTCATAGATGATATGTCTTTCCCATCCAAGATAGAATCTATGACTGGGTCTGGACGCACGACCACAGGAAACAGTTGGGGCAAAGGTCAGCGGGGCCAGGAAATGCATCATGGGATAGCGTTGTATCGTGTTGCAGAGATGTGGGCAGAGAACGATGAGAGAGGAGTGTGGGAAAGAGAAAAGGAGAGAGTGGGTGGTCTGGTGATTTTTGTTCTAAGACATACTGTAGTTAGGTTACTCTACTTTTTTAGATCAGAGCTGCAACAGAACGTCCTGCTCCAACCTCACAGGGATCTGAGTTCTGGGGCTGATTTCCACTTGTGCAGTGGTGCATTCACATCCCTGCGTCAGCACATAAATGGTCTGTGTGATGTTTCATGTCAGGGGAGCAGCCTGATAACGCTGAGCCACCTCAGAGAGGCTGTGAACCCTTCTGGCCTTGCTCTGTACTTAACAAAGGACAGGAAAGACAAATACACACACACACACAAACACACACACACACACACACACACACACACACAAGCAGAGAAGACAACAGCTTGTCATACCTTTGCACCACAGACCCCCAGCTGGGTCTCTACTTCACACACATGCTCAACATTTAGTAGCCTGGAGGTGTGAATGTGTGTTTGGATGCAGCCGTTGAGCAGCTAAACACCGTCAGATCAGCACTTTCCC
>NW_019478316.1:0-1077 GCF_002814215.2 Seriola lalandi dorsalis | reverse complement strand
ATTGACAGGCGACTAAATGAAACGGACCGTTAACATGATCAAAATCACAGATTTCTCTAGGTTTGAGAATTGCTGGAAAAATTTGGGTTAATGTAAGCACACAACTCAACAAAAATATATAACATAGGTCTGGTCATTTTAATTTTTAATTAGAGATTTTAATGTGGAAAAGTTACACGTTATACCTTTTAAGTGTCGGTCGTTCTAGGTTCTTGATGGTTGAATCTACCAACCTATAAAATTTCTCATTGGTTTTGTTTCTGGCTTCAGATTCTCTTGAGGGAGGGACTGTGGAGTGGGGACAGAGAAAGAGAAGAAGGGTATTTGGAACAAACACTGCTGGTGAGTAGCCAAGACAACTAATTTTCTTTTTATCTTTCTTCCTCCTCTCTTCTTCCTCTTGTTTACTTGCTCTGTATATCAAAACTCCTATTTTTTGTCTGTTTTTTCTTGATATTTCATGTTTCATCTATGAGTAATGCGTTGAAATTATTAAGAGCACAAGGTGGGAGAGAATGATAAGTAATTCTTGAATGTTTGACTGCCTGTGTTAGATTTCATGAGGCAGCTTATAGATAAAAATATGAAATGAGAGAGGAGATATGAAGTGTAACAGAGAATGTGGTAAAGCATGCGGTTAAACTTTTACTTTACATCAGAATTGATGACAATGAATCAATAAAATTCAGCAACTCAGCTGATGGTTACTCATTTGTATTACACATCCAACACCTGAAATTTTGGAAAATGGGATGAATCTGTAGCATCTTAATTTGTTGGACAGGTTCAAGGTTTTTTTTTTTAACCTTTTTCACCTCGCCTCTCACCTCTTTTTTTTTTCATCTCACCCGCAGTTTCAGCAACAGACCGCTGCCTGGAGCCCATGGCAGAGGGGGCCTGCTCAGAGTACATTCTGCTCTGGTACTTCCACCCTCGCTCAGGGGAATGCAGACCGTTTGTGTATGGGGGCTGTGGTGGGAACAGAAACCGATTCTCCTCAAGACAAGAGTGCCAGAGTTGGTGCGGGATGGAGAGGAGAGGTACATGAATTATATCTTATGTAACAGCTGATTAATA
>NW_019478315.1:0-1077 GCF_002814215.2 Seriola lalandi dorsalis | reverse complement strand
ATGGTACGTTTAGACTTTGTACTGATCTTAGGAAGGTGAACCAAGTAACCAAGCCTGACTCTTTTCCACTCCCACGTATAGACGATTGCATGGACCAGGTCGGCTCGGCGAAGTTTGTCAGTAAGTTTGACTTACTTAAAGGTTACTGGCAGGTTCCTTTGATGCCTTGAGCTAGGGAGATTGAAGCATTTATTACACCCAGTGGTTTGTATTCCTACACAGTTATGCCATTTGGGTTACGTAATGCCCCAGCTACCTTCCAGTGCCCAATGACCAAGGTGGGCTGTGCTGTGTACTTGGATGATGTTCTGATTTATAGTGACTCCTGGGAAGATCACCTTCAGCGCATCTGGGCCCTGTTTGACCGGGTTAGCCTGGGCATCGTTTACTATTAACCTGGCAAAATGTGAGTTTGCCTAGGCAACTGTCACCTACCTGGGTAAGGTAGTTGGCCAGGGGCAGGTGTGCCCAGTAAGGGCTAAGGTGTTAGCAACTGATCAGTTTCCCATGCCAACGACCAAGAATGTACTTTCTCGTTTCTTGGGGATGGTGGGTTACAACCGTGGGTTCTGTAAAACTTTCTCCACAGTGCTTGCTCCGCTCACTTCCCTTCTTAGTCCAAAGGTTAAATTTGAATGGTCTCTTCACTGAGCTTTTAACTCTGTGAAAGCATTGCTGTGTTCTACCCCTGTCTTAGTAGCTCCTCAGATGAACCAGCCCTTCTTGCTCTATGTGGATGCTAGTAAGGTGGGAGCTGGGGCTGTACTCATGCAGGCCAATGAAAAGGGTGTCGAATGTCTGATGAGTTTCTTTTCTAAAAACTCACATGAATTGAACTACTCTATTATCGAAAAGGAAGCACTGGCACTCATCTGGGCCTTGAAACATTTAGAAGTTATGTTGGGGGTGGAATAAATCCGCTGGTGGTGTACACTGATCATAACCCTCTAACTTTCCTCCACTCTCTCCAAAACCCAAATCAGCGTCTTATGCGTTGGTGTCTGTTCCTCCAGCCTTTCCATTTAGACATCCGTCATGTCATGGGAGCTGAGAACACAGTTGCTGATGCCATGTCCC
>NW_019478314.1:0-1077 GCF_002814215.2 Seriola lalandi dorsalis | reverse complement strand
TTGGACATGACATTTTGGCAAATTAAAAAAAAAAAAAAAAAAGAATATATTGACCGTGTTGAGGAGTGCCTGCTATCACACAGATGAGGCTATGAAGTGAAAGTAAATCTGTGCCACAGAAATTATTTGTTTCCTCTGTCTGCGAGTCAACATGAGTAAAAACAAATGCGAGCTACGTTCACTTTAACTTCAGATGGACAGAGCTAAGTTAACATGCAAGCACTCCGTTCATTCTTACGACTTACTGGAAGGAGAAAAACAGCCAGGTGACAGCCAATATTGAACTACAGCCATTATTCCAAACTGATTTTCACGTGGCTGTGTGTTTTGAGACACAGATGCAAATCAAAATTTGACCATAAATTCTAAAAAATATGTTATATGTCTGACAACATGAGTGGGAGATGCTTGTTTTCAAGAAATATGTTACTTCCCAGAAACTGTCAATTACCAACTGACAAACTGTGGCTAGTTAGAATTCATCTGCCGAGTGTTGAGGTTGGCTACCATAGTGAAAAACACCTTTGTCATCTTTCAGTGGTTCACAGCAGTCTCTGGCTGAACAAACAGTGAGCCAGTCTATGATGCTGCTTCCTGTTTTGTGTCTGTGGGTGCACTTTGAGCTGGAGGTGAGGGCTCAGAAGGCATTGGCTCTCCTGCAGCAGTAGTTACCTCTGGGGCCGGAGCTACAAGTTCTGATTTTGCCTTTTGTTGAGAATCTTCCACACTCGGTTCTTTACTGGTTTCCACGGTAACCACAGGAGTCACACAAGGTTGCTCGGTGCTGTTAGAGGTCCGAAATTTGTCCATGTTTTCCAATTCGGCCAGTCGATCATCCCTGTCCCACCGCGTGGTCCTCTCTCGCCGTTCTGACCGCCGTGGCCGCTCCCCTTCTTTTCCTTCAGCTCCTCTCCCTCTTTCTCGACTCCCTCCCTCTGCCCTTCCTCTTTCTCCTCCCTCCCCCCTCCCATGCTCCCTTTCCCCATCATCGCCCCTCCCTCGTTCCCTGTCGCTATCCAGACTGCTTCGCCTCTCCCTCCAGTCACGTCTGTCTCTGTCCCGGTCCCGGTCCCGGTC
>NW_019478313.1:0-1078 GCF_002814215.2 Seriola lalandi dorsalis | reverse complement strand
TGCATTGTTTGCTGGCACAATAGTCTCCACAACACAAAAAGACATATATGATCATCAGTTTTATCAGCCTGTCAATTCTTCCACACTCACCGGCTTCCCTCTTCTTGGACTTGATCTTTGGTTCGATATCAACCAGCAAGGTGTCCAGTGGGAGGCTGTCCGGTAGGATGAAGTAGCGAATATTGTTGCCACGGATACTAAGTGACTCCAGCTGAGTGGGCTCCCTGTTTTTCAGGGTCATTTTCACCGCCTTCAGGTGAGTGTTCATGCTTACATCAACACCTAAAGGGGAAATGAAAAACATGAAAACAAACAGATGACCCACCCAATCTACTTCACAAGGGAACAAACTGCGTGATGTCCAACTAAGCTAGCTAAATTTGTAAACACTTATTGTGTTCACACTAAGCCACTGCTTTCAAAAACTCTCCAGCCTTGCGTTTTAGTGTGAGCAGGTAAAACTGAACTTCTGGAAAGCAGTGACATCACCCTGAACGGGGGCCGTGTGGCAGTAATCCCAAAAGACAAAAGGACCCTTCCTATGGTCATTCATTTTAAATAAAATTATAAAAATAAATACAGTAAAACAACTTCACAATTATAAAATAGTGATGATGATGTAGCAGCACACAAGTCACCTGGTTACAAAATAGTAGCAATGATCACAGGAAGGGAATGACCAGTTTTAACCAGCAGAGACATGGCAGAGTAACTGGACTGTGTCTGTCTCACTCCTTCCCTAAAGTTGGCCCTGATGCAGTTTTATTGTTCTGGTGCTTTAGTGTGGACAGAGGTCTTTACCAAACATAACCTGAAACCTCTAGTGAGAATGCACAGAAAAATGATCTGGCAAATGCACACTTTTACAACAACAGCACTGCAAATGGGCTCCAATAAGATCATTAATTTGAATCAACACCTCTCTAAGACAGTTTCAACAACTGAACATTACAACACTGAAGGGCAAAGGATTTGTAGCTCCAATGGGCTCTTACCTGTGATGGTGCCATGGACCTGGGTGCCATTCTTCAGTTCGATGGTAACCGTCTCATGGCTGAGCTTCATCAAAAACCTTAAA
>NW_019478312.1:0-1078 GCF_002814215.2 Seriola lalandi dorsalis | reverse complement strand
ACATCCTCTCTCGTTCACATTTTCTCTCTCTCTCTCTCTCTCTCTCTCTCTCTCTCTCTCTCTCTCTCTCTCTGTCTCTCCAGTCAAACCTAATCCCCCAGAGATGGTGACTGTCACTGTAATGGAGGACAGGGGCTGGCCCTTCCTCCGGGTGTCATGGGAACCACCACATAAGGCTGACACCCGCTCCGGTTGGATCACTCTCATCTACGAGCTCCGTGTCAAGTTGGAGGGAGAAGATGACTGGGAGGTACGCAGCTCGTGGCCCGGTGGTTTAAAACGTTTGTCTTTCAAATGTGAAACCTGAGTTCAAGCCACATGTTGGTGAAGTGTGCAGGAAACTTAATAAATTTTGCCCAGGGGAAGTGTCTGATTAGTTTCCTCTTAAACCAGATAGTCTTAATTTGCATACCACACAGCATTTACAATCCACTGTATATATTGACAGCTTGAAGGACTGACTGGACGTTGTCATTTGTGCGTGTTGTGTTTTCAGATGCACCTTGCAGGCCAACAGAAGATGTTTAACGTTTTCAGTCTGCGGTCAGGTGGTAGATACCACATCCAGGTGCGCTGTAAACCTGATCATGGCTTTTGGAGTGAATGGAGTTCCACCTCCGAAATCAAAGTTCCTGACTGTAAGATTTCAACCAATAATTATCTACAGTACACTACACTACACTCCTATGCTATAACATGTATTTTGTATAAGGTATATTAATTCATGTATTGAAGGGGTAGTTCAACAGTTTGGGAAATATGCTTTTTCACTTTCTTGCCAAGAGTTAGATGAGAATATCAATAGGCCTACTATTCATGTTTAATCCGTGCAGAACACAAAATGTAAAAATGACACATTGTGTTTTTACGAAGGTTGTGGTTATGTGCCAGACTGTGGTAGAAGTAATACCACAGTTCACCCCTGAAACCGCAATGTGTCATTTTCACATTTGCTTTTTTGTGTGGGTAAAGATACTCACTCACACGTTCACTCCTGCTCCAACCTGCGCTTCCGCCACGCTGTACAGTTCTGGTCCAGTCTCTGGGCTGGATTGTAGCTGAGTCCCAACCCCCCGCA
>NW_019478311.1:0-1078 GCF_002814215.2 Seriola lalandi dorsalis | reverse complement strand
CACTTGAGCATTGATTACCACAATGATAACAGAACAGATTTCTGTGACTCATCCCAGTTTTGATGGACATTACATTACATTATTGTACATGTCATCAGGTTTGGTAATGCACACTGATCATGGGATCCTTGGTGAAAAGAGGTTGGTTACAAGTGGTCAGGGCTGAGAAAATCTTTATGTTATGTCTTGTTTATCTAATGAGTGTAACACGCCATGGCTCATATTATGTAAAACCTGCAACTTGATGAATCATCAGTCATCAAAATCTTGATTCTTCTCCCTCTCTTCCCTTCAGCTTGTGACAGTAACCACTGGGGCCCCCACTGCAGTAACAGATGTCAGTGCCAGAATGGAGCTCTGTGTAACCCCATCACTGGAGCCTGTATCTGCACTCCTGGATACAGAGGCTGGCGCTGTGAGGCCCAGTGCGAAGTGGGCACCTATGGAACCGGATGCCAACAGAAATGTCAATGCCAGAACGGTGCTGCCTGTCACCATGTGACTGGAGAATGCAAGTGCTCACCGGGATATACCGGAGCTTTGTGAGTGTGTGATCTGTCTCCTGTTTCTAATCCAAAGAGTGACATTACAGTGAAAGCCCAGTGCTACAGTGAAACAGGTTTTATGTCTGGGTAGAAGTCAATTTTGTACTATGGTGCTAGATATGTTTTCATGGTTGAAAAATGTCTTTCCAAAGCCAGTTTCTGAAGTGCCTTTGTTCACTATTTATTTGAAGTGAAGTGACACTAAACTTTTGGCTGGGACATGAAGATACTCAGAATAACATCTGTATAGACAACAGTTAAAGCCTGGCTGTCTGATTATGTCTGACAGATCAATTAGGGAAACATGTATCAGTAACATTTCCTTTTTCCTTCCTCATTTATGTAACTGTAAGGATATTTTAACATTATCATTTAACATTGGACATGAATTTTACATTATTGTCGTCATTTTAAAAAAGATTAAAGAATAAATTCTGCCATGATCATCACAGATATACAACCTTTTAATTCCTAGATTCTTCGTCTTTTTCTTCTTCTGCCATGGCCCCTACAACCATTTGGTAAAAAGTTTT
>NW_019478310.1:0-1078 GCF_002814215.2 Seriola lalandi dorsalis | reverse complement strand
TGAGGGTAACTGTCACTGTCAAATGCCTTTATCTCTTCTTCATTCTGCGTTTGTATCTGTGTGCAGGTTTCAACCAGCCGGCCTGGTGGAGAGGATCCAAGCTATTGCCCAAAACGTCTCCAACATGGCCATCAGGGTGGAGCAAATACTGCAAAACAGCATGGTGCAAGGAAGAGGTGCAGTATCTTTATCATCACTGCAATATGCCTTCATCCTCTTATTTACAATACAATATGTATATGTGAGACATATATAGTAAGTATAAAGACTGACAAAAGAAGTTACTGATATCATGAGTATTTCACTCTTGACCAATCTAATCATACAGCAATTCATCTGACATACTTTATTAAGTCTGTATCGACACTTATCTTGGGCTTCATTGCACTGTAGATCAGCCCAAATTACAAACAGCTATATAAATAAATAAGCAGCACAATTAAATCAGAAGAACAATAAACAAGCATACAGGCCACAAACACATCCACACAACCATCTGACCCGAGCCACTCATCTCTTATGACTTACGATAAGAAATTAATTGATTAACTTTATTATCCCAAAGAGGAACAAAATTGACCATAAATACTAAGAACATACACTGTAATAACAATCAAAGCCACACATAGACACCTAGTACCGGTCACAGCATATATGGAATGACACAGGCAGAATACAGCATTGCAAACATTACACCAATAAACAATACACAGTACTTACACAGCACCAACCTGCAGTGCTAAAAGAAGCACATAAATCTGGTATAAGAAACTTATGTCAGCATAAGCGCAAAAGATGCAATACAAAAAAAGATGATACACAATGCTTACTACAACTTCAGTAATAAATACAATTAGGACAATGGTTACCTTTTGCTGTTAAGTTGCCTAACTACCAACAGTATTAATCAGTGTTTGTAGCAGTTTATCTCACACTCAGGAGCCCTGAACCACCAGACAGTAAAAGCTGGAATTCATGGAGTTAAGGATCGGACAATATTTTCTCACTCTGTCTGGTTACACTGTACATCAGTTCACCTGTCTGTGTACTTTGTGAGCAATGTATTACTGATGCAGAT
>NW_019478309.1:0-1078 GCF_002814215.2 Seriola lalandi dorsalis | reverse complement strand
GGGGGTATAGCTCAGTGGTAGAGCATTTGACTGCAGATCAAGAGGTCCCCAGTTCAAATCTGGGTGCCCCCTGCTTCATGAAAACACGTGAGGTGCCTTGTCTTGTACAATCATGTGTGCTTTTAAAACCCCTGAAGAGGCCTGCTGTTAGTCACTCACAATATGGACAGATAACACTGTAAAGTTTCCAAATATCTGTAACAACCGTTGACATAGCAGAATGCGTTATTCCGAACTCCTTGGTCAGAAGCGTTGCCTAAGTGGCAACACTGCTCCAGCTTTATGCACTAAGACAGCAGATGATCCTTTATATTTTTAAAGGAGAGATGGCTGAACTGAAAACGATCTGAAACAGATATTGAGTTAACAAATGAATGCACACACTTCTAAATTTATTTGTGAGAAGTTTACATTTTTATTTAAAGTCTTTTGATTGGTAAGCCTGTTGTACTTACTTTCTAAAGTCAGATCTCTATTATCATCATATTAGCATCCTGTATGTTCACACACGGCAGAATGCAAAGATCCTGTTTTGATAGCAACATCTATTATTCCTGTGTCCTTTGTGAGAGAGAGAGCAGCATCTACACAAAGTAGTGCACACTAACTGAGCACATAGTGAGTAACTCTTTATCTATCAAATGATTTATCATTCAAAATGTATGTGAATAAGAGAATTCAATCTGAAACCTGACTAAAGATACAACTCTTTTGTTTTCTTTGTAAAAAAATTTAATTAATATGCTTATTATCAGATTGTTTTTTGTAATATGTCAAAGGGGGTATAGCTCAGTGGTAGAGCATTTGACTACAGATCAAGCGGTCCCCAGTTCAAATCTGGGTACATGTGTGATGTTGTACATACATGTGTGATGTTGTACATACATGTGTGCTTTTAAAACCCCTGAGGTGGTCTCTCTGCCTGTTGTAAGTCACTCACAGTTTGGACAGATGAAAAGGTTTCCAAATACAACAACTGTTCTCATAGCACAATCCTTGTAGTGCAATACTGTTCCAGTTTTATGCACTAAGACAGCTGTTGATTCTTCACATTTTTAAAGGAGAGATGGTTGAACTT